>NW_022589706.1:67490641-67535997 GCF_004348235.1 Phoca vitulina
TTCCTTCCTTCCTTCCTTCCTTCCTTCCTTCCTTCCTTCCTTCCTTCTTTCCTTCCTTCATTCCTTCCTTTCTTTTCTTTCTTTCACAATAGCCATTTAAATAGGTGTGAAGTGGTATCCCACTGTGGTTTGGGCTTGCATTTCCTCAAAGACTAATGACATTGACCATCTTTTTTGTGCTAATTGGTAGTTGCATGTATTTCATTCTGTCAAAATTATGAAATATTTTGTATATAAAATTCAATGTTTGATAAGTATAAAACATAAAGATTAATAATAGAACAAACCCCAGAAAAACCAACATGCAGCCTAAGAAATAGAGCATTCACCATACTGATCAAGGTCCTTGCACTTACTTCCTGTATCACAACTCCTGTGAACCCCCAGCCTCAGAAATTTCTTACCTGGAATTTATATTTGTTATTTTATTTTTTTCTAGTTCTACTACATATATGTATCTCCTTAAACAACATAATGCTTTATTTTGCTTGTTTATGAACTTTGTCATACTGTATGTATTTTTCTGATATTTCTTTATTCACCAAACGTAATACTTCTGATATTCCTACCTGTGGATGGCTATAATTATGAGTTATTCATTTCACTACTATATAGTATCTCATTGTGTATCTATACCACACGTGATTCTTTTGTCAATTGATATTTGGTTTCTTTCTAGTTTTCTTGATATTATAAATAATGCTACTATAAGCATTTCTATACAAGTTTTTTGGTACATATGAATAAAAGTATATCTGGGAGGGGAATTGTTGGGTCATGAGACATGTTTATCTTCAAATTTATCAGATAATGCCAAATTACTTTCAAAGTACTTTTACAAGTTATACTTCTACCACTTTCTCACATGACTTGTATTATATATAAAATATGATTATAAGAATCCTCCTCCCCATGTTTTGTATTATATATGTTATTTGAAAAATTTTAAGCCCTTTTTGTGGCTGTGGTTCTCTTATCTGCTTGGTTTCTATAAATGTTCCAAAAATAAGTTTGAAGATTCTGTGGGAATCCATAGTTGTTGTGTACAGGGTTCTATATCTATCCATATGTATCCAGCGTGAGCGGTGATAAAACATACCAATATGACAGTGGATTGGTTGATTTTTCAGTTTTTGAAGCTAGTTTATTAGGTGCATAATGATTTGATTTGATTTGATTTGATTTGCCTGATGCTGAAACTTCTGTTACAGTGACTCCTTCTTTGGCATGGCTTTCAATCTTAAGGTCTATTTTCTCTTATATCTCTGTCAGTTTTATTTTTTATTTTTTTTAAAGATTTTATTTATTTATTTGAGAGAGAGAGCGAGCACAAGCAGGGGGTAGTGGTAGGCAGAGGGAGAAGCAGGCTCCCCGCTGAGCAAGGGGCCCAACGTGGGACTGGATCCCAGGACCCTGGGATCATGACCTGAGCTGAAGGCAGACGCTCAACTGACTGATCCACCCAAGCATCCTACTTTGTCAATTTTTCAATAGTAATTGTGATGGTTGCTTTTATATGTCAACTAGACTGGGATAAAGGGGATGTTCAGATAGCTGGTAAAACATTTCTGGCTGTGTCAATGAGGGTATTTCTAGAAGAGATTAGCATTTGATTCAGTAGCCCAAGTAACAAGTTCTACCCTCACCAATGTGAACGGGCATCATTCAATCCTTCAGAAGCCAGAATGGAACAAAAAGGCAAAGGAAGTATGAATTCTTATTCTCTCTTCTTGAGCTGGGAAGTCCATCTACTGTTTTTTGGAGCTTCTGGTTCTCAGGCCTTTGCACTCAGACTGAAATTATGTTACTGGTTTTCCTGGTTCTCCATCTTGCAGACAGCACATTGTAGGATTTCTTGACTTCCATAACAACACGAGTCATTCCATAATAAATCTTGTATATCTATCTACTTTTCTCTATATCCTATTGGTTCTGTTTCTATGGAGAATCCTAATACAGTAATATAGGTATATCAACCTTTTCTGGTTGTAGTTTTAATTTCAAACTCGCTGTGTTCTTAGGTTGTATTTCTTATAAATGACACATAGCAGGATTTATTTGTTTGTTTATTTATTTAATTTATATCCAGTTTTTTCACTGGACAGTCATTGCACTTACATTTATTATGCTTATTTTTTTTTAAAGATCTTATTTATTTATTTGACAGAGAGACACAGCGAGAGAGGGAACACAAGCAGGGGGAGTGGGAGAGGGAGAAGCAGGCTTCCCGCTGAGCAGGGAGCCCGATGTGGGGCTCGATTCCAGGACCCTGGGATCATGACCTGAGCCAAAGGCAGGCGCCCCTATTATGATTATTAATATGTGGATTTATATATTCTCTGATTGCTTTGCTGATGTTGAGGAATCAATTTTAGTCTAACTGCTATTTACTGAATGGTTTTAATATTTTATCTTTATTTTTGATATTCTGTGTGGTTGCAGTACAGTGCATCTAGATGTAGATTTTTTTTTTTTTTATCCTGCTTGGGATTTTATACTCCCTCTAAATGATGACTTTTTTTTTTTTTTTGAAGATTTTATTTATTTATTTGACAGAGAGAGACACAGCAAGAGAGGGAATACAAGCAGGGGGAATGGGAGAGGGAGAAGCAGGTTTCCTGTGGAGCAGGGAACCTGATGCGGGGCTCAATCCCAGGACCCCAGGATCATGACCTGAGCCAAAGGCAGACGCTTAATGACTGAGCTACCCAGGCGCCCCAATGATGACTTTTTTAATAACATTTTTTTCAGCATTATTTCTTCCATATTACTCCTTTTACATTGTTTCCAATATCTTCTTTTGAAATTCCATTTAGGGATTGATTGGGCCTTCTACCATGATTATCTGCATTTCATAATATCTCATTATTTTCCATCTCTTTGTTTCTCTGTGACTTTTTTCCTGATTTATTAGTCTTGAGCCTTTTGAGTTTTCTGCAGTGTAGGTAGAATTATTTCTAAGCTTTCAAACAGTAATGTCAAAGCTCCTAGGTTAAGCTGGAGTGTAGATTCAATATGTAATTTTCTTTCTTCTAATGGTTTCAATTAAAAAAATTGCTTCTCACATAGAAAACACACTTATTTTATATTCAGTATCAAAATATAACAATATCAGATGTCTTTGTGGTTTTAGGTTTGTTGTTTGTCATTTTCTGCCGACTCTTACACATCGTGGCTTATTTCCTTTGTGTTCTGTGATTTTCTTTTTTAAAATGTGACCTCTTATTTGTTGCAACTCTATCTGTGTGGGTTCCCTAAGACTGGCATTGAGGGGGAATTCTAGAGGGCAGTGGTTTCTCTTTCTACCAATTGCCTAAGGGCTCTACTAACTAGGGTCTTCCTATATCAAGTTGTGTCCTCACTTGTTAAAATTAATGGAATTATTGAAAATTCACTTTAAATGAAATTCAGTCAGATTATTGTTGTTTTGTCTACATAGTAACAATCCTCTTTAAGCTAAATTATTGGAAATGTTTTAGCATAATATGATTTAAATGTCACATAGCTAGTTTTAGATGAGGTATGGTAGCTTCTGAAAATTTTTAAAGAATGCTTTCGTAAGTGCTGCGTAAGTACTCTTTTGTGCTATTGTTTACTTCAAGAAAAAATATTTTTTCCTGATAAAAGTTTTAGAATAAAACAAAAGAATTTCTAGACACCGTGAAGGCTACTTCTCAGTTATTCTTGCTATATATCTGTTTACCCAGTAATTTCTAATATTGAAACTAAAAGTAAGTTTTGATATCTTTCCAATATAGGCAGCCAGTCTTTTATATAAATAATTTTATTTATAAATAAATAAAATTTACTAATTTTATTATTTTGATGGTTTAAAGAGAACTGCAGTCTGTGGTGTAAAATGACTCCAGGTTATTAAAAGAAAGACTTTGAGGGAAATGAGGTGATCTCTATGCTAGCACAAAGAAAACAAGAGAAGCAACATGTGATGGCATCTGATAAAGAAAATGGATTATGGTATCTCTAGTTTCCCTTATATTATGGATGTGAGGACTTAGGGGTAGATAAACCAGTAAACTGTTTACTACATAGATGGCAGATTTGTTTGTGGATTTCAAAATTCAGGATAGTTGTCCCAATTAAGCCTAAAGGGAAAACCAGAAAGCTTTGAATGAGAAAGAGATCAATGGTTGACAGTAAAAGATGTGACCCAAGAAGATACCCAGCTTCTTTAGCCACCATGAAATGAGAGACATCCAAAAAGTAGGGTATCAGTAACTATGTTAGTTGGAGCCCTTTTTCACTCAGCTCTCCTATCTCTTCACTGTTTCCTGCTACCTCTGTACGGCCTGCTATGGTTGTAGCTACTGTCATTCGATCCTACACTTTGGGATCTGATAAACCACTGCATCCCTTTGTTTCTCCAATCAAGGAAAAGGAAATGGCTTCTGATGTTAATTACTAATTTCTTCTAAAGTCTAGATTCCAGTTGTTAACTTGTAAAATGATCTTTATGCTGATCTTTTTCTCTGGGAATAATGCCAGTATATTCTAGAACATCATTTTCTTGTATCAAGCTTTTAAATTCTCTGTCCCTCCACATTTACTGTATCTTAGAAAAAGATACAGATATTAGTTTCATCCTCTTATAGGACAGAGAATTCAGAACAGGGAGATAACTGAGTCCTAAAAGGAGAATACTATCCACAGGTACCAAAGAAGCCAAGTAGGAGTGAGTAGCCAGAGAGTAACTAGATTTAGCAAGACGCTACTAGGAGCCTGATGCTATGAAAATGATTTCAGTTATCAATCTGGGAATCAAATGTGAGAGAATATCTTGAATGATTACCTAGAAGATATTTTTATTGTGGCCTATTTTCATTGGTAACATAAAGCATGTTGGTGAGAGCTCAGCTTAAAGGCCCCTTTACTTTTCTGTTGTGAACCTATTCATACACAGTGAATAAGGCAAGACTCGGGTATGAGAGGACATTATCCCTGATAAGAATACGTCACATGGACACATCTAACACAAGATTGGTTGGAGACCGTAGTCCCTCTCTGAGCAGCTGCATGCTGGCAAGAACTCTATATTATGGAAAGAATGTAACTTTGGGTGCACAGCCAAGTGTCTTCACCATATCCCATCTGTCTTGTGAACTAAGGTAGTACTGCTGAAGAATCAAATAAGGATAATTTCTTTAGGAAAATAAAGTTTGTGTCAAATAAATGACTATAACACTTCTAAAGTCACGAACCATGCAGTCCAGTCTCAGAATGGTATTGCGATCAAAGGAACACTTCTGAACAAAGTAAGTGCAAAGTAGCTCTAATCCTTACCACTCACTAGGGTTTTGTTTCAAATTAGGTAGAACTACACTGCCATAACTCAAACAGCATGCTTATTTTGCTCTTCTCTTCTAAATCAGACCACTCTCAGCTTCCTCTTTCCCTCCAAGCCAGACTTTCAGATATTGATAAGGATATACTCTAAGCCTGACCATCCATGCTATTGAAGATTTGGATTGCAGACTGCCATTTTAGGAGACAAACCAAGTTAGTACCCTAGTTTTCTTCTCTACTGGTCGCAGCAGTTTTAACAAAGGGAACAACCAAGTTCTTACAGGTTATTATGTGTGGTACAAGTCTAAGGAAGCATCTCTTATGTGCAGGATAAAGCTTTCTAATTTATTTATGTGACAGAGATACCAATCAAGTCCCAGGGGTGACCAGAGTTTAGATCAGAAAGCAACAACAAAAGTACAATCCTGAGCATGTGAAGAAATGGTTTAAGAGAAACACTGAGGTTTCATGGAAAATGAGGCACTAGCCCTGGGTAGTTTAAACTGGTTTAAGAACAACAAAAGTTAACCAAGATCTCACCAGCCAGTGGAGCTAAGCCTTCTATGTATGACTCACCTGGCTGAGGAACAGCCAGAGCAGCACTTGGTGAAGGAAAGTCTGAGAAAGGCAGCAATTAACACTCAAGGAATTGCCTAATATAATGCCAAATAATTTTGACATAATTGAAAAACAGCTTTCATGAATTTATATATACAACTAGTTTAGAGTAACACAAATAAACAAAATAAAAAGTGTCAAAATACTCCAGTCCAACATAAGCTTCTTTGTTCAATTGTTGAATATTGCAGTGATTCTTAATACTGCTGGATGTGTAAAGACTAAGTCTCAGAGACTGTGCTGATTTTTCCTAAGAAAAAACCTTCTGGTTTGTTCATAATTGTGATCTTTGACTCTATGGAGGAAAGGTTATCTCACTTTTGAATTATCTTCTTCCCTTTCCCAAGTGAGCAGGCCAATCAATCATCTCTAAGCATTGTGGGAAAACCCCCTCATAAGTGTATGTAAGCCCGTTTTCTAAATTGTCATCTGCATGCATATAATTAATAATTGCATTTATCTTTATATCATTTCTAATTTATTACTGTAGTTGAGTAAACTCCCTTTTATTTGTTATACTGTACACATATATTATTTCTTACTTTTATTGTTACATTTACTTTGCTTCCTTCTTGGTGGACTGCAAAACTAAAAACTAAAACTTTTTTTTTCATCATTTTATATTTCTATTTATTTATTTATTTACTTTTTGCTATTTGATGAAATGCTATATATAGATGCATCACCAAATAACACACACTTTTATCAAATTACATTTATCTGAGAAATCAGGAATTCTAAAAGTAAAAGAGTAAGATAAATTTTTATAAGTTTCCAAGTTATTTCAGGGCTTAGGGACTCTGAGTATTGAAAATTTTATTCATCCACTTACCCTGTCCCCCAAAACATTTAAGTGACATTGTAGCTTTATGAATGACTTAGTGCTATGCCCTATTGGGAGGTTTACCACCATCTAGCAAAAATTTAGCATTTTGGGAGACACTGTATTTTGGCCTGATGGAATTAGGAATGTCTTACTCATTGTGGAGCTGTCAACATTCCATGTGGCTAACATTCAAAGTTACCAATCAATATTTATAAGAGGTGCACAGGGGGCGCCTGGGTGGCTCAGTCAGTTGGGCGTCTGCCTTCGGCTTGGGTCATGATCCCGGGGTCCTGGGATCGAGTCCCGAATCGGGCTCCCTGCTCCGCGGGAGGCCTGCTTCTCCCTCTCCCACTCCCCTTGCTTGTGTTCCCTCTCTTGCTGTGTCTCTCTCTGTCAAATAAATAAATCTTTTAAAACAAAAAAAAAACAAAAACAAAAAAAAGAGGTGCACAGATGTGCGTACAGATGTGTGAAGACAGACATAACTCCTATTACAAAGAAGGAGGGGCACCATTTCTAGGAACACAGTTTTGATTTTCACCATTTATAATGATAAGAAGTGAATTATTATGCCACATTATGGATGACCTTAGAACATAAATTTTTAAAATGTCCTAAATCCTACAATTAGTGCAGATAATGAGATACACAAAACCCCTTAAAAATGGATACATAAATGAATTAAGTATGCTAATCTAGAGTAAAAGGTTATCCAGCTGGGCAGAGGTTTGAGTTTATGCATCAAGGCAGCTGCAGAATTAGAAACTTCTGGCAAATGTATTTCTAGGAATTTCTAGTCATTCATAAATATCTGAAAAGGTTTGATGAAAAATATTAATTGTTATTCATGTTTATTGTAACATCTTTTTAAGTCTGCTTTTTTAACTGAATTGTCTGTGGCAGACATATTTTCATTTTGAGAGAAGGGATTTAAATGATTATTTTAAATAAACATTTTAATTTTAGAATTGTTTTAGATTTACAAAAAAATTACAAAGATAGTACAGTAATTAAAACTACTATCGATATACTGTTATTAACTAAAGCCCATACTTTATTTAGATCTCTTTAGTTTTTACTTAATGACCTTTTGTCTATTCCAGAATCCCAACCAGGATACCACATTACATTTCATCATCACATCTCCTTAGGCTCCTCTTGGCTATCACAGTTTTAGTGACTAGCCTTGTTTTTGATGATCTTGACAGTTGTCAGGAGTACTGGTCTGGTATTTTGCAGAATGTTCTTCAGAAGGAATTTGTCTTTTACTATTAGACTGGGATTGAGGCTTTTTGTGAGGAAGACAACAGAGATCAAGTATAATTCTCATCATATCTTATCAAGGATAACTCATATCCACATGACTTGTCATGATCGATGTTAACTTTGTTCATCTGGCTGAGGTAGTGTTTGTTAGTCTTCTCTACTGTAAAGTTACTCTTTTCTACTCTTTTCAGACTGCAGCCTTTGGAAGGAAGTGTACAGCACACATATAAAGAGTCGATAATTATATTCCCCTTCTTGAGAGTGAAGCATCTGGTAAAGTACCTATATAAATTATTTCTAATTACTCTGCATGGGTGATTTGTCTGTTCTCCCCCATTTACATATCCAGTCATTTATTTGTACCTATATGAATTTATGGATATTTATTTTATACTTTGGGTAATAATCCAATACAAGTTTACTTCTCTGTTGCTCAAAGGCTCATCTTAGTGTTTTCTGCCCCAGTCTAACAATCAGCCATTTCTCCAAGGAACCCTCATTTTCTTTATTTGAAAATAGTACCAGAAACCAAGATCTGGATACTAGGTTTGCTCACTGCTAGTGGGGTGTCATCTCTTTTATGTCCTCTCAGCTGACAGAGCAAAAGATGTGTGCATATACTAACCTGTGTGTATATTGTTAAGAAAAATTCAACTCAGTAAATTTGAGGATCTAATTGGTTTTATTCAATGATTTATGAATTGAGCAGTATTCCATCTAGCATATAGATGGAGCTCAGAGGAGTCGTACAAAATGGAAGGCTTTTATAGGCAGGAGGGTGGGACAAGGAAGTTAAAAGGGTGGGTTATTTCAGGCAAGGTTACCTTCCCTTAAGGGAAAACAGGGGGTTTCATCATGTAGATTTCCTCATTAGGGTTGATTAGGAAATTCCAGACTGATTAGTTTCTTAAGAGAGGCTGAAACTGAAGTTAGTTTGGGTATTAAGTCTTGGGGCTTAGCAAAAGTGACTCCATTTTAGACCTGCTGTTTCTTTTTAACAAGACACATTCATAAATACTGCTAGATGTAAGAATTTGTATCTATAGTAAGCTAAACATGAATTTATACTGATGTTGAGAACTCTAATTCAATACCATGTGAGTCAATATAGTCTCCCATTGCTTAGCTGTGACCTCCTATTCCAACCATTAGAAACTTGGCTCCCACCATTGCTATTAATTTACTTAATCATTTAATTCCATTGTACATGTGGTTTCAGAATTATTAACATATACACCATGGGAAAAATTTTAACTCAAGTACAGTGCTTACGTATAATTCCTTTGTCTTTAGCCTTATGAGTAGGTTTGTAAGCAAATTGTTAAACTTAGGCCTGGTTTCTCTTTAATGCTTATAGTAAAAGTGTGAGAGAAGAGAGAGAAATTGAAGGAACTGTTAAGTGAAAAGTAACCAGACCCTGAAGATTTGGAAAATTCTCAGTCTATGCATATTGCAAGAAATGAGAAAGTACATTCTGGAGGAAATACCAAGCGTTTGGCTGGACAGTCACTTCATAAAGAGATTGTGCATAATTTTAATCAACAGTCAGCAGAAGCCAGAAATAGAGATGAGATTATACCAATAGAGACACTGGTAGTTTGAACTGAAATGGACAGAGATCATCTGAAATAAAGAAGGCTTTTGGACTTTAGGGGTTCTACAGGATGGGACAATAGAGTTTTCCAGCTGTGAGTATGCAATATATCCTGCAGGGAAGGGGAAGAATGATTGTAAAGGCAATTTAGAGATCATCAGGGTTACCACTCACACCACAGAGCCAAGTGTAAGGCTATTTCCTCCTTAGTTTTGCAGGGTGGGTCCACTCCCTTGGCGTCAAGAGATGAGGTGAGGTGGGGCCACTGCCTCAGGGCTCTGGGGTGATGCTGCTGCCCCACTGGGCCTCAGGGGACAAACCAGTGAGCCAGAGATGATTATTCTCAATCTTTCTGTAAAATTCTGTAGAATTCTCAAAATCTACTGGAATTTGACTCGCTAGGTTTTGGACTTTCTTGAGACACATCCCCCCTTTTTCTTTCCTATTTCTCCTGTTTGCAAAGGGAGTGTCTATCCTATGCTTGTCCCAGCATTGCATTTTGGAGGTACATAGTTTGTCTGAGTTCACGAGGTAACAGCTAAGAGAGGAATTGTGTCTCAGGATAAAGCACACCTTAAGTCTTACCTGTACATGATTCAGAGGATATGTGGATGATATTTTGGACATGGGGATTGATGCTGGGATGTAGTAAGACTTTTTGGAGCTATTGGTTCAGGGTGAATGTATTCTTCATGTGAGAAGTACATGAATTTGGCAGGGGGGCTTGGGGGAAGAATGTTATGGCATGGATTGTAGTCCCCTAAAATTTATATGTTAAGGTTTTAACCTCCTATCTGACTCTGTTTGGAAATAGGGCCTTTAGGGAGGTAATTAATGTTGAATGAGGTCATAAAGGTAGGGCCCTAATCTATAGGACTGGTGTCTTTATAAGAGGAGAAAGAGATACAAGAGAGGTCTTTTTCTCTCTGTACATATACACAGAAGGAGGGCCATGTTAGGACACATCAAGAAGGTGGCTATCTTCAAGCCAGAAAGAGAACACTTATCAGAAACTAAATTCTGTGATGTTTTGTTTTGTTTTGATTTCTATCTTTTTGTTGAACTTTGTTTATGTATTGTTTTTCTGGTTTCAATGAGTTGTCTGTGTTCTTTGGAAACTCACCAAACTTCTTTAAAATAATTATTTTGAATTATTTGTCAGGCAATTCATAGATCTCCATTTTAGGGGGTCTGTTAGTAGAATTTTCTTGTCTTCCTTTTGTGTTAACTCTTTTTCTGATTTTTTGTGTTCCTTGTAGCCTTGCATTGGTGTCTGCTCACTAGAAGAGGCAGTCACCTCCTTGCAGACTTTACATACTGGCTTCAGTAGAAGGACTCATATCCATGGGTGGGCATGAGGGTGCCAACCAGGATGTGGTGTGCAATGGCACCCATCCAGGGTGCACACAGATTCTGGGAGTGCTGGATTTAGGAGAATGTAAGGGCACCAGTTCTGGGAGGTGGGGTATGGTAGCACCTGGTCCAGAAGCACATGTAAGCACTGGGACAGTTGGATGTGGGGGTTCCAGGTCCAGGGGTATGTGGTGGTCCTGGTCCTTGGGGTGCAAAACAGTATCAACTGAGGGGTGGTACTTGGTGGTGGCAGTTGGGAGGGCATACAATGTCTCCAACTCTGGAGAGATGTGGCAATTTGAGCTCCTGGTGGCTCCAACAACTGGAGTTCTTACTGGTGAAGACAGTGGGGTTCCTCAGCAGCAAAGACTGGGTCCCTGGCAGTGGGGAGGACTGCTGGTGTCATCTTGCTCTCCTTTTCCCCATGGGGGATTTCAAAGCTGAAAGGATTAATCTTACTACTGAGCTGTGTCTGGGGGATGGGGTAATGAGGGTAAAATGAAGCTATTTTTTCTACCCTCTTCTACACAGTTATCCTCAGTTCTTTTGCCCCATGGGGTTGCTGTGGCTTCGAAACTGGACTCTGGAACTCTTCCAGAGTTATTTTCACTCTGGAAGTAGTTAAGTCGTAGTTTTTGATGAGGAACAAGGCCTGGGACCTCCTAGTCTGCTCTCTTGCTGAGGTTACTCTGCTTGTTTTTATTCTAGAGCAGGTAATCCTATAGGCAAGACACATTGCTGCACCTCCTTCACCTTAAAATTATTTCCTTGGTCAAAATTTCTATTATGTGAGAAACTGCAATGATGAATAAGGAATTCCACAAATCGCAGTCTTGGCAGAGATATCTTGAGCAAGGAAAGTAAATTTGTATGCAGAATATATATCCATTCCTGTGACAAAAAATGGCTGCTCCCTCCCTGATTGAAAGATCCCCATCTCAGCCTTCTAGTCACCTTGGGAAAGGTTCTACATCAGGGGCTCAATTTTAATCTTTGCTGTTGGTAGATTAGCCTTTCTCTTTGATCCATGGTTACTTTGTACATGTGCCCATTGAGCAAGGACCAAGGTGGTTGTTCTATGAAAGAATTTGAATCTCATCAAATTCCTGGAAGTGGTGAGTGATTGGAGGGGCTGCTGAGAAGAATTGGTCTTCCTTGTGAAGTAATTGACAAAGAGAAACTTGTTTAAAGTTTATAAGCCCTTTTTGGAACATTTGGAAAATACCAAAAAGCATATGGAAGAAAAACATTAAGGGTGGTTCTATAAAGGCAAAGCATTGTTAGACAGATTTTTTTTTTCATCATAAAAGGAAATCCTGGATTTTCAAAATAATTATTTCCCAAAGCTACTATTTTACCTACATTTTAAATCTATGGCCTTGACTGCTAAAAAGATGGTTCACATAATTATATCTATGAATGCAGGCATGAGCATCTGCTGAGCATGGCTTGGAAACTGACAATTAGCGGTAAATCAAAGGATTCAGACAGCCTAATATTAACATCATCATTAAAATGAATAAGAAGATTACATTGATCAAATATGAAAAGAGTACTTAAAACATTGAATCTATGGGCTTTCCTGCAAATTATTACCTCAGAAGGCTATGTGATCATCTCTCCTTTTCAACTAATTGCCTGCACTCAAATGATTTTATTGCTGCATTATAATTCAAGATTTAGTTTTAAAGTATTAAAAGAGCAGCTTGTTTAAAAGGAACTATGCTTTTTCTCTATCGAGTTTTGTTCATTTTGATCTTTTTCAAACTTTTAAGAGTTTGAAATATCTTAGAACCCTCAGAGGATACTCCTCAGAAAGAACTCGGACAACACATCTTGGGAAACATTGGTGTGCTTCAAATGGCCTTTCATGCAGGTCTTTAAAAACTCAGCGTCTCCTTCTTCCTTTGTCATTGTTGCTTAACATTGTTCTTTTAGTTCTGTCCAAGGCAATATGCTATAAAAAAGAAATAGGGCATAATTAATAGAAAAAAGGGATAAAAAATTATCACTCTTTCACTATAATATTCTGATTTCACAAATGAGGAAATTGAGCACAAAGGGATCAGATGGCCAGGACAAAGTTTAATAGCTCATTAGTGAAAAAGCTAGGTTAATAGAGCTAAGGTTTAGAAAAAATGGTGGAGATAGACTTTCTGTGGTGTGGTTTATAATCTATAGAGATGATGTACAGAAGAAATAATTTTAAGACATTGGTCATGTATTTGACATTCCATAAATGTTCCTTTGAGTGCCTACTTTATACAGGAAGACGTTGTGCTCTGGGGAGGGAGAGATGGCCTAGGCGGAGGCTGTGTATCCCAGCTCTTCAATTGCCTTCATTCTAGCAGGGGTTGCAGAAGTTTCAGATGTTTAGCCAAAATTCATTACTATTGTAATAAATACTTCCGGACAGTAAGACACAGTGCTAACAGCACACAGGAGAGAGGGATCTGATTTTCTTTGGTGAATCAGAGTAAAAAAACAAAGCATAATCCCTTAAGCATTTGGGTAATCTGGGTTTTCTTTTTAATTTTTTTAAACTTATCTTTTTAAAATATAGGAAATGATACAGTGCTACATCTAGAAAAATTGGTGGTAATGAAAAAAAGTTATGCAATAAGTTTTTAAGCTATCACTGGGTAAAGAGTGTGATATAAGAAAAGGGTGATTAAAAGTAGACTCCAGATCTATGACGTTTAGGCAAACAGAGGTTTGCTTTTCTCATTAGTAGCTCTCTCAGGAATGATCTCCGAAGCCATTGCCTGAAGTAACATGCAGGCTGCTGGCCCCACATCACACGCTGACTCCTGGCATTATTATGTGACCCATCCACTACACATTGACCTTAGACGGCACTTTACAGGACATGGCATCAGACCCCATTCCATTTCTATGGACAGTGCTCCTTGGGCAAGAGGCGGACATGGCTGAGAAATCAGACAGGATGTAGGGCAGTTTGTTCAGATTCCAGCTGTTTGATCACTGTCATTGGGGGTGTCAAGACACCCTGGCAATGTTTGAATAAATCCAGAATAATCCTACCTGTGATGGCATCAAAGCATCTCTTCCTCTCTTGATACAGAAAAAGAAATGCCACTAATATGGGTATCAAGATTTAGGTTTCTGCCAGAAATAGTTAAGACAGTGCAAAATTAATAATAAATGCTATAAAGCTGCAAAGCAACTCTGCAACAAGGTATTAGTGGTCTGTTATTTAAATATTTTTTTCTTTCTTAACATATATTGCATTATTTGTTTCAGAGGTACAGATCTGAGATTCAACAGTCTTGCACAATTCACAGCGCTTACCAGAACACATACCCTCCCCAGTGTCCATCACCCAGTCACCCCATCCCTCCCACCCCACCCCCCACTCCAGCAACCCTCAGTTTGTTTCCTGAGATTAAGAATTCCTCATATCAGTGAGGTCATATGATACATGTCTTTCTCTGTTTGACTTATTTCGCTCAGCATAATACCCTCCAGTTCCATCCACGTCGTTGCAAATGGCAAGATCTTATTCCTTTTGATGGCTGCATAAAGAAAGAAAAAAAGATGAAGAAGAATATAGCAGGAGGGGAAGAATGAAGGGGGGGAAATTGGAGGGGGAGAAGAACCATGAGAGACGATGGACTCTGAAAAACAAACTGAGGGTTCTAGAGGGGAGGGGGGTGGGAGGATGGGTTAGCCTGGTGATGGGTATTGAGGAGGGCACGTTCTGCATGGAGCACTGGGTGTTATGCACAAACAATGAATCATGGAACACTATATCTAAAACTAATGATGTAATGTATGGGGATTAACATAACAATAAAAAAAATTAAAAAAAAAATAAAATAAATATTTTTTTCAAAAAAATAAAAATAAAAAATTTTTCAACAGCAGCTTTCTCACACACACAAGAAAACTTCATGTAAATGAGAGACAAATGTCACTTTCAGAAAGGGGGGATATTTATGCATTGATTTGTTTAAATATCTGGTTAGCTAAATTTTATGATGTTAGCTGATTGGTTTACGGAAGTCACTAGATGGCAGTACCAACTAGTTAGTATGATATTACAGTTCAGATTCAGATGCTTTTAAAATACCAAAACTGGTGAGGAGTATTAAGGAGGGCATGTACTGAATGGAGCACGGGGTGTTATATGCAAACAATGAATCATGGAACACTACATCAAAAACTAATGATGTAATGTATGGTGATCAACATAACATAATAAAAAAATAAAATAAAATAAAATAAAATACCAAAACTTGAAAGGAAGGTAGGAAACCAGGTTTATTCAATGGTAACTCTGGGTGAGTGTTTATCTTGGCATGGGGAGACAGGCTTCTAAAGGCAGTACTGAGGGGCACCTAGGTGGCTCAGTCAGTTAAGTGTCCTACTCTTGATCTCAGCTCACGTCTTGATCTCAGGGTCATGAATTTAAGCCCCACAATAGTCTCCATGCTGGGTGTGGAGCCTACTTAAGAAAAAAAATAGTAATAAAAATAAAGGCCGTACTGAAACTGTGACAAGATCTCAGATTACAGAAGTGCTAGAAATTTCCAAGTTTTCTACAAAGTAAGTCTCAGCAGATAGAATAATACTTTTTACTTGTTTGGTGTGTTATAGTTTATAAGGAACTTTCAGAAACTTTTTTCTGATTTAATTCTCACATCAGCCTTGGCATTTAGGTAAGGTTGGTATGATTATCCTCCTCCTCAAAAGCTAGAGTCTCTTCAGAACAGTAGTTCTAAAACACTAAGGCTCTTGGTAACACACAAAGAGATCAGGTGCCCTGCCTCTGTACCTTTGTGACAAAAGTCTCACTGTTCTGTCTTTTCCTTCTCTATTGCATTTGTTATGTGATTTGAATTTCATTGTAGAAGGAACTGGTTAAATATTTTTGTGACCTAGAAAAACAATTTGTCATTAGCTTTCCAAAATGCAGCCCTCTTTTAATTGAGGGATTTCTATGAAAATAAACTGGCTGCATCTATTTTCTTCTGAGCCAGCTCAAGTGAACTGAGTATATTGCTAGTGAGTGCCCTACTGTGAGCCGGGTAGCATTCTAGGTGCTAGTGGTAATAATGTGACTGGGAGGTCTTTGAGCAGCTCACAATCTTGCCAAGAAAAGAAGCAGGAAAAATCTGATGGTAATACAATGTGATAAGTGCGATATTAACAGTTTGAGCAAAATGTAGGGAGCACAGAGGCCTAAACAATTAGTTCTGCCTGGGGGGGAAGCTTCCCTGAACTGGCAACAAAAAAGAGATGAAAAAAAAAAAAAGTCAGAGCCCTGATTTTAAGCCATTCATTCTGTCTTCAGGAAATGTGGAAAAAGGCAACATTCAGAAAACAAATATGCTAAAATTTTTTAAAAAAGATATCTGAAGACTTATAGAGCAAAAATCACCTAATTTGGAAGTTGCCACAAGTAATTAAACACACAAAGGGTGCTATATTAACTATAAATGGATATTTGTGACTTGAAATCCTTAGGGACCCCTCAAAGACATGTCTACATCACATTCATCCTATTGAACCAAACAGTAGATGGTCTTGGTGCACTTAGTTCCAGATCTACAAGCCTAGATTAGTGGTATGCTGGTGAATAGTAAATGGCTCCCCTATAAATAAAATCATTGATTTTATAGCATTTGTTGATTTTTGTGGTATAAATATACTCATCATGGGCAATTTTAAATTACCAATATAATGTCATCAAATGAAGGGTTGAGAAATAATTGTACACAGTTGCCCTCATGAGCCAGCAAGAGCTGGTCTGAGCAGATAGGAGGTCTAGAACTCAAAGCCTGAACTCATACTCCTGGCATGGCAGTAAGCACTCAATCAGCAATTCTAATTCTGGCATGGTCGCTAAAAAGCTGTGAACTCAGGTAATCACTTAAACTCTTGACATTTAATTGGCTCAACATCTCCTGAGTACCTTGGGCTAGGTGATATGTTACATACTTTACTGACATGTTTTACATGTTTACATGTTTTATTGTTCTGAAAGATAGGCATGATTATGCCCATTTTTCAGAGGAGAAACTGAAGATCACAGGCATTAAGTGATTTTTTTCCTTAAAATGCCATGCTCTGTTCCAGCAGCGTGAGCTATTGGAAGATTTGTTTTAGGAAAGACATTTGCTACATAACACTCTTAATTCTAGATCCATCCTCATTTGCTCTGTCAATTCTGCCATTTCTTGG
This sequence comes from Phoca vitulina, assembly GCF_004348235.1. NCBI lineage: Eukaryota > Metazoa > Chordata > Mammalia > Carnivora > Phocidae > Phoca > Phoca vitulina. The sequence continues at coordinate 67,507,807 of NW_022589706.1, forward strand.
AATTCAGGAAGTGTTGTCTAAAGACTAGTTTGTTGAAATATTTGCCTTTATTTGAAATGTTCTAAAAGGTTTAATTTTATTATTGCTCATAAAATACACTAAGACTGCAGTTTTAATTTTGTATAATTTGTATAATAATTTCATAAAATAATTTTATATATTTAAAAATATAAAATACAGTGGGGACAAAGAATAAAATGAAATAGGAAACATATCAGAATTTTCTCATCAGATAACCCTTGCTGTTGTTAAAAAAGCTACAAAAGTATAGAGAGAGAAATTTTGAGTAGTACAGAAAGACAAAAAACAAAATATGACAGCCATGTGCCTCTTCACACGTGTCTTTCCCATGGATAGTTACTATTCTGGGAAAGATAGTTCTCTTAGAGTCTCTCTCTCTCTCCCTCTCTCTTTCATATAATTGGAAAATGGAGCATATAGCTCATAAAGGGGGTTATGTGCCCTCTATTTTTGTCATGATTTTTTGTATGTTTTTTTAGATAATTTTAGAAAGTACTTTATTCTATTTATGAAGTACAAATCATTTTTATGGCTGCCTGTGGCACATCCCCTGTCATCATATGATCACCAATAGCTGAATCATTTCATATCCATAACGAAGTTTGCAAGAGTTACAATAGTTCTTCAATATTTCTTTCTAAGCTGCTACTTTTATAATGAATTAATTTGTAACAATCCATTTCCACTATAATAATAATAATAATAATAATAATAATAAATTACTGTGTTTGGTTGCAATAATTTTACTGAGTCAATATTATTTATGACTTCCATAAATGGTGAATACTATTTCTTCTGCATCTTAATAGGATGGCTTACAGGCCCTGAAGTTTTAGCCCCAGATACCTTTCTGGTCCCTTCTCCTACTATTCTCCTCTTCTTTCTTTTCTTTTCCAACCACACTGATCTTGTTTTTCCTCAAAAAAATCCAGATATACTCAAGCTTCAGAGGATTTGCTTTTGTTTAACCCTGTGTCTGGAATGTTTTAAATACAGATACCAAAATGCATGGTTCCCTCACCTCCTTCATGTCGTCACTCAGTGAGCCGTTCCCTGAATACTTTACTTAAAATTCTAATCTACCGCCTACATTGCTTATCCTCCTCACTGCATGCTTTTCTCATAACCATTTACTTAACACACAATTCCTAGGGGCATTTATGGTACAAGTGGACAAGACTCTGGTCCTTTGCCCCAGGGCTTACCCCTGGGATGACATGATGAGAGCTAGATCACATGTCCTACATGAGAAGCAGGATACTCCATAGATGAGAAATCAGGAAAAAATAATATTTCTCTGCTTATGAAGGAGGAGGTAGGAAATCTTTCTCCTCCTCCTTGGAAAAGTAATGGGACTGAATCTTAACTTTAACCTTTGGTGTGTAAATAAAATCTTTCCAAGAGTCAGTCCCTGTGTCTCTGCTTTTCCGATCTAAGGATGTTTCCATGTTCCTGGGCTTCATTCCTCCTTAAAATCTAAATCCTTAGGGAGATAGCCTTCAGTCTTCCTGGAACCCTGGAGCTTAACATAGGGATCTCCTCTAGGCTGTAGCAGACCATTTAACTGGCTTTCAATGACTCTTTCAAATGTTGCTACTGCACTTCCTTGATGATCACCATCTTACCCAGGGTATCTAGGAAAGTGTAAATAATAATTTGTTTCCTGGTCATGTTAAAATTACTGTTTATAATTTTATAGCATAAATATAGAACCATGTCTTTTCTAGAACAATAATCACAATAATCCTAGAATGTGATCTCTCTAAATACTGATTGCCATCCTGCCTTCCATGTTGTGCCGCCAATGGGGAACACAGGAAAAGGGCCTGTGGATTGTGCAACAGCTGTCCCATTCACCCAAGAAATGTTTATCCTTTTTCTGGTATAGCTTAAAGGCAACTGGGGAGAGAATGAGCCACCACATTGATTATAGGCAAGAAAGGATATCAGTCAGAAGGTTGATTGGCATTGTAAGCAGTCATCTTGAAAGCCTTCACAGGCGATGGGTGCAGGCACACATGAAGGACAGCCTGATACGTTGCATGAAGTCTGCAGAGAAGATGGGATACCTGCCCTGGGTGCCAGGATTAGGGGGCTCTCACAATAAAGGAAATCTGCTACAACCACTGTCTTTGGGTGTTGTAAACCAGAGAAGGAAGCTGTAGCCGACAACAGTTGAAATACAGAAGAGGAGAGCTAATCCATGGGCCCACACGTAAGGCTCAAGCTCAAAGATCATGGTGGGCCTTTGGTAGCTGTGAGCTCTAATTGTCCAATGTGTGTTCTGAGTGAGGCTCACTCAGTATAGGCAATTTGGCACCATTGTGGCAGCCCAATATTGGGTGACACCATGAAAGAAATCCCATGCTGATGACTAGGGAGAGTTATCCTATCACCAGGTCATCCTTCCAAAATTAGGCCAAGGGGTCCCTGGATGCCTACGTCATACTTTGTGGTGGTGGTGGTGGTAGAGTTGGATAACACCCTGAAGGAAAGAAGTGGACCCACAAGGATCCTGGTCTAAATTAGGGATCAGGGCACTCCTGGCCCTGGCTCATCCCAGGCACTGGAGACTTTTTCAGGTTGAGGAAATTCCTTTTTATTCCTTGTTTATTGATTGTTTTCATCATGAGAGGGTGTTGAATTTTGTCAAATGCTTTTCCCATGTCTATTGAGAGGACCATGAGGTTTCTGTCCTTTATTCTATTGCTATATTATATTATATTAATTGATTTTTGAATGTTAAGCCAACATTGGATAAATTCCACTGGTTCATGGTATGTAATCCTTTTCACCTGTTGGGTTTAGTCTGCTAGTATTTTCTGAAGGATTTTTACTTCTATATTCATAAGAAGTGAAGTTTTCTTCCACTTTTTGAAAGTAGAGTATTTCTAATGAAATCTTTCATAAGCTGAAATGGCATAAAGCAGAAAAGCAATTACCATTAATTTATATGGAAAAATGTTTGAACATTCTTAGACCAGAAAAATAACCTCTCTTAGGCTTTTCTGATACCTTGGGACACATCTTGCTAACTGATGCATAAAATAAATTGAGATAAAGCACAGATAGATGCTCATAGACACAGTTCAGAGCTATAGTAGCTTTATGCTAAGATGCTGAGTGTAGTTCTGGGAGCTTGGTGGTGGCGCCCTTACTTCTCTGGGTGTGAGCTGCCTTTATAAGGAATGGCTCACTGCAAAACAAAAACTGAATGCTATTTTTGCTTTTCACTTTTTTTTTTCATAACAGCAAAAATCCTCTTTAGATTCCTTTCAGTTAGCAAAAACAGGCGTTAATTTAGGTCTTTTGCAAAAACAGAGTGGCATAATGAGAACTTTCAAAAAGTTGGGGATACCTGTATTGGTCTATAGTTTTCTTGTGACGCTTTGGTATTGGTATTGGCATAGGGTAATACTGGCATCTTAGAATGAGTTGGGAGGTGTTCCCCTTTTTATTGTTTGGAACAGTTTGAAAAGAATTCCTCTTTAACTATTTGGTAAAATTTATCAGTCAAGTCACCTGGATTTGAGTTTCTTTTCATGGAAACGTTTATTACTAATTCAATCTTTTTATTCATATAGATATTATCAGATTTTTATAATTTCTTCTTAAGTCATTTTTGGTAATTCATGCCTTTCTAAGAATTTAGATAGTAGAGTGAGGCTACTAGAAACAAATTCTCAGTTTTTGTTTATAGGGGAATGACTTTATTTTGCCTTCATTTCTGAATGATAGTTTTGCTAGATATAAGATAGTTGGGTGATAGTTTTATTTTTTTCTTTCAACCCTTTCAATGTGTTATCCCACTGTTTTCTGGCATCCATTTTTTCTGATGTAAAGCCAGCCCTTAGCTTATAAGGGCTCCCTTGTATAGGATGAGTCTTTTTCTCTTACTGCTTTCAGGAGTTTTTCTCTCTCTCTGCTTCTCAATGTTATCACTATATGTCTGGATGTAAATATCTTGCATTTACAACATTGAACTTCTTGGATGTGTAGGTTAATGTTTTTCATTAAACTTGTGAATTTTTCAGCCATTATTTCTTCAAATACTTTCTGCTTCTTTCATTCTCTTCTCTCCTCTGATACTCTCATTGCACAAGTGTTTGTGCACTTGATATTATCCTCTAATTCTCTGAGAATCTGTTAATTTTTTGTCACTCTTTTTTCCTCTATTTTTGAGATGGTTCTTCAAGTTTACTGATTCTTTCCTCTCAGCTCAAATCTACTATTGAGTTCCACTAACACATTTTTCATTTCTGTTATATACTTGTCATTATACCTTCTTTTACTTATTTAAGCATTGTTTCCTTTAGTTCTTTGAACATATTAATAATAGCTGCTTGAAGTCTTTGGTTGCTAAGTTGGTCATCTGGACCCTATCAAAGACAGATTCTGTTGCCTTCTTTTTTTCCCCTACTCCTAGATCAGACTATCTTGTCCCTTTGCATGTTTTTAAATTTTTTTTTTTGTTGAAAACTGAACTTTTTAGGTAATATAACAATTCTGGAAACAGATCCCTTTCTTCTGAGGCCTTTTGTTGTTTGCTTGCTTAATATTTTAGTGATTGGCTGGACCATTTTAGTGAAGTCTGTTTCCCCTTCAGTGTTCAGCCTGTGATGTCACTCCTCAGAGAATGCAGTCTTGGGTAGGCTCACAGTCATCCCGGGATGACAGTGATTTTAGGAGGGTGTCACTTTCCCTAATATCTTTGTTAAGCTGTTTGTCTCTGTTGGTATCACATCCAGCTGTTGGCCTCCACCAGTTTCACGCTATCTGCTCTATTGTTTTTGACAATATACCTGGCATAAATTACTCTACACTCTGATCTACTTAAACTCAGTCCCCTTTACAGGATAGTCTTTTTTTTTTTTTTTTTTTAAAGATTTTATTTATTTATTTGAGAGAGAGAGAATGAGAGACAGAGAGCATGAGAGGGAGGAGGGTCAGAGGGAGAAGCAGACTCCCTGACGAGCAGGGAGCCCGATGTGGGACTCGATCCCGGGACTCCAGGATCATGACCTGAGCTGAAGGCAGTCGCTTAACCAACTGAGCCACCCAGGCGCCCCTACAGGATAGTCTTTGAGGCCAGTCTATGTGGTTTATTTCAACCCTGAGGTGAGGTGGGGAGCTCTCCTTAGCTGTTTTTATCCTAGTTATCTCTGGAAAACTCCATTGGTCTACAGTTTAGCTTGTTGCTCTCATGGAGCTACCAGGCTCCTCTTAATTGCTTATCATCAAAATCCCCATTATTTTTGATGATATACTTAGATTTGAACTTCCTCATACTCTGTTCCAAATAAACTCAGTTCCCATGGGGAGAGCTTCAGAATTCTCTCTTTTTATATTCAGCCTTGTCCCTCAGCAAAATCCCTACACCACTGTTCTGGAGCTGGAAGCACTGTAGTGGCCACATCTCTTAGGGTGACATGCCTGCTTTATGAGCAGGGTACTAAGTGGGGATCTTCTTGTAGTGAAACTTCTGTCCTACACGTCTGCTGGAGCAAGGGTGGTGAGGGTCCCAGTAGTCTCAGCCTGCTACACCTGGGCTAGATCCTCTGATGTACAAGTGAGAGCTGAGTAGCAGAAGGGGACCCTTGACTTCTTGTCTGCACTTGCCTGGATTTAGCCTTTGTAACACAGAGCTGGAAGGGATAAGAAATTCTGGCAGCCTGATCCTCTCTGGGAGACACTGTAGCCCTGGACTGAGAGTTGGGGGAGAGGAATCTCCTTTTCTTGGCCACACTCATGAAAGTGGAACTTCCATTTTGAAGTGGAAGCCCTGGCTCAAATGTACACACTTTGGCTGTTCTTACAGAGATCTTCTATTTATTTATTTATTTATTTATTTAAGATTTTATTTATTTATTTGAGAGAGAGCAAAAGTGAGAGCGATCACAGAGGGAGAGGGAGAAGCAGACTCGCCTCTGAGTGGAGAGCCCGACATGGGGCTTGATCCTAGGACCTTGAGATCATGACCCAAGATGAAGGCAAATGCTTAACTGACTGAGCCACCCAGGTGCCCCTAATAGATTTTTTTAACTGAATATTTCTTCATTTTCTATATGCCCTTAGGATAATTTAGAGACTTTAAAAGGTATTTAAAATAAACAATTTTTACCAGTTATGGTTGTTTTTGCAGTGAAGAGATTCATAGAACTCCTTATATCATCATTTTCACATGATACTCAACCACTAACAGAAGTTAAACTTTACTGAGCAGTTAGGATTGCCAGAGAGCAGTTTGGGGATTCTGCATGCTTTAGCTCATTGAATTTTCACCTCAAATTTATGAAGTAGTTACTATTATGGCTCCCATTTTATAGATAAAGAAACTGAGGGACATAGAGCTTAAGGAATTTAACACAAGCTGATTAAGTAGAGAACAGGGTTCGAATCCAAGCAGTCTGGTCCCTGAGTCCACACTCTTAAACATTATACTATTTATCACCATTGCTCAAATAATACAAAGCCTCAAATTTGCTGACACCTACACATAATCACAGCAAACCCCCTTCATATTATAATCAAATATTTGCTCTCACAGAATAAAAGTCCTTCAAATTACTTTTACTGTTCCTGACCCACTGAGAAATTAGAATTTTAAACTATCTACAAAATGTCTTGCTTCCTTCATTTCCTTTTTTTCTAAGTCTACCCAAAAGTTCAAGTGTGGGGTTTGGTTCCTTCTTTAGCATCTACAACTAGGTCAACTTCCACCTGAATTGGTAAAGCTTAAGTCATTTTAATGGTAGATAAATCTAATTCTAAATCTTTCATATATCTTAAATTCAAAATTCTATGGGGTCAATAGTTTATACAACTTAGAATCAGATTTTTCTTTTCTTGCTTTTTTTTTTTTTTTTTTTTAAGGACCAGATTTTTCCATGTAGCTTACTTCTTAACTACCACTTCCTTCAGAAAATAGCATTGTCAAAGCTGAAGTGATATTCCCAAAGTCTAAAAATATATTTTTTTAAGATTTTATTTATTTATTTGAGAGAGAGAGAGAAAAAAAACATGAGCAGGGGGAGGGGCAGAGGGAGAGCAGGCTCCCCGCTGAGCAGGGAACCCAGACATGAGGCTCAATCCCAGGACCCTGAGATCATGACCTGCCCTGAAAGCAGATGCTTAACTGACTGAGCTACCCAGGCACCCCTAAAAACATTTTAACAAAAACTCATATTAAGTGTTATGGATTGAATTGTGTCCACTCCCTCAAAATTCATATGTTGAGCCCTAACCCTGTATACTACTATATCTGAAGATAGAGACTTTAGGGAGGTAATTAAGGTTAATTGAGGTCATAAGGTTGAACCCCAAGTCCAGTAGGACTGATATCTTTATAACAAAAGGAAGAGACATAGGAGATTGCTCTCTCTCCCAAAGCCACACACATGGAAGAGGCAACGTGAGGATCCGGAGAGAAGGTGGTTTTCTCCAAGTCAGGAAATTGTCCTCATCAGAAACTAACCTTGATGACATCTTGATCTTGGACTTCCAGCTTCCAGAACTGGGAGAAACTAGATTCTTATTGTTTAAGCCACCCAGTCTGTAGCATTTTGTTATGGCAGCCCTAGCAAACTAATATATTAAGCTTATCCATATTATTTAGAAAGCAGCTGTGCTCACCACTGGACTACTAAATGCTTGCTGCCCATATTAATTGAAGGAAATCAGTAAACAGAAAGAAAACTGAGAGAAAAGTCAAAACTTTGTTATTTTAGCTTCATCAGGCTATTAGTCAAGCTTTGCCATTTATTTGGAGTCTACCACCTATAAACTTAAACCTTATTTGATCAAACATCTCATTGAGTGGTACACGTATTTAGGGAAGAGATTTAAAAGTCCATTCTCATACAGATGGCCTTCTTTGTAAAGCAGCATCTTGTGGAAAAATTGAAGTATTTATGGTAGTATATATTCTAATCTCTAAGTTTTCCTGAGGTTAAATTTTCTCTTTAGGGCCTACATATGGAGGCCCTACCTAGGGCATAGTCTGTATACTTCAATTACATGTCTTTTGGGGGGGGGGGAACAAATAAAAAAGCCAAGTATTTGACTTAGCTTTTGTCTTGAAATTCCCATTTCATGTTCTTCTCTTATTATTTTTCTAACTCCAAATGAATTCTAAGGCCGTTTATCCTTGTGTCTATTTGACCTGTCCTAAGCCTGAACCCCCAAATATCATAGGAGGTGCAATGACTTATGTCATGGGCTCTTATCAAAAACCTTGCTTTGTCTGTCTTCTTAGACTCCCATGATGTCAGCTCATACCTCACTGTGGCTACCTGTCTTTTGACATGACCCAAATGACCCTCTGAACTTGGCTCTCAGCTCTGGATAAAACCAAAACATGAAGGGAAAACAGTTGGGTCTGGATCAAGGAAACTGTTCCACCCTCCAACTATTCCACCAGCCTAAAATCTGCCTGTGAGCTTAGAGCGAACTCCCTTTCCCCATCAAAACCAGATCCAACTCACTCCATGCAGTTTGTAGCCCATCAAGACCATGACACACCAGCATTCTGAGGGGCAAACTCTGTCCAGCTCTATCTCTGCCAAGACTAGTGAGGTAGGGTGATTTCTAATACAGTAATTTACATTTTTCTTTCTAGATTTCCTTATTTCCATAACCTGCCTTCAAACAACTGGCAGACTCCATGCTTCCTTGTTTGATGGGAGGTCTGTGGCGTGAAAGAAAACAGAATTTAGGTGCAAGAATGCAGGGCACATCATATCCTGGCTTTTAATTTTTGGAGTCTAAGCCCTCCAAGGAGATTGTGGTAGGCTTCTGCAGCTGAGGAAAGAGGGACATATTGAAGGGAAAATTGAAGGAAGGAGAATCTCCTTCAGGAAAAGAGTGGTGGAATTTCTAGGCTTCTTGAATGGCAGACATGCATGCCTTTCTTCTTTTCAGCACCCCCCAAGTGGGTGGTAGATCCTAAGAGAGGAATGGCTGTATGGTTTCCCAAAGATTCAGTTGTTTTTGTTTGTTTGTTTGTTTTGTTTTTGTTCTCAAAATATTTTATTTATTCACTTGTCGGAGAGGGAGAGAGAGAGAGAGAGCACAAGCAGGGGAAGCAGCAGGCTAAGCAAGGAGCCCGATGCGGGGCTCGATCCTAGAACCCCAGGGTCATGACCTGAGCTGAAGGCAGATGCTTAACTGACTGAGCCACCCAGGCATCCCAAAGATTCATTTGTTCTACACAGGGATGAGACAGACCTGCAGAGGGTGGGAGACAATGACACAATGGGAGTTTCTGTGGGAACCAGCACAGATGCTTTATGGTTGGAGTCTCCTGGACGCCTTGCTAACAGATAAAAGCATGACAGTCATTAAATGAAGTGATTGAGGTTTAATTTTAAACCAGCTTGGCCAGGTGAGGATTCAGCTTTGAAATCAACATATTGGACTCTTTCTTATTGAGATTTTAAGCTAAGATTTCTGTGCACTCTATGGAAATCTACCCATACATGCAACTGTCTCTACAGTATGGCGTTCCTAAACAATCGAGATTCAGACTTGGAAAGGAATCTCAAGCCTCATCAATATAAAACCCTGACTTAATCCATGCAAACTGTCAAATCCTTTGCAGTTGCAGGTATCACCACTAGAGGACCCCTAAAGAAGAAGCTTTAGTCTTGGGGGGATTTGGTCTCCTAAAGCTGGGATCACTGAACATATACTTACTTTGGTCAGATGAGGTAGAACTGTGGTGTTGATTGGTATCTGGGAAAAGTAAAAGAGAAAGAAGAAATAAAAAGGGTGGGGGTGGGGAAAGAAAATGACAATGTAAATAAAAACCTACATTAAACTTTGAGTTTTAAGCACAGGACATCACAGACTATTTTATCCCCATGGCACTGAGGCCCTCTTAGCATATTTACCTTTGTTCCTGGCATCTTTGGGGAGAGTTAGAGGAATTCTGAAGGCCCACTAGGGTAGCACTACCAAAAGTTTTTGACTCTTTCCTTTAGCAGACTCTAAGCAAATGCAAACTGAAGTCAGGCATGGTTTTTTTACTCATAGACGTATTTGCAGTGTCTATTCCAGACATATAGTAGATACCAAGAATTTTGTTGAGTGAATGAATGAACCATATTTTCAATCTTTAGGTAGTAACAATGGTGGGGTTGGGGGAACAAGATTAAGAAGATGAATAATTTATTTTTATTTATTTTTTATTTTTATTATTATTTTTTGAAGATTTTATTCATTTATTTATTTGACAGACTGAGAGAGAGAGAGAGAGAGCACAAGAAGGGGAGTGGTAGGCAGAGGGAGAGGGAGAAGCAGGCTCCCCATTGAGCAGAGAGCCTGATGCAGGGCTAGATCCCAGAACCCTGGGATCATGACCTGAGCTGAAGGCAGATGCTTAACCGACTGAGCCACCCAGGCACCCCGAAGATGAATAATTTAAATGAGAGGCGATAAGAAGTAACCTAATAGTTTTCTTAAGCACCAGGAAAATTATTTCAATTATATGTCTTTTCTCCACATATTTTTATGGACCTTGGTGGAGAGTGTGGGTCTCCTGGCTTTAAGCACTAATCTTGCACTTAGTTTTGTGACTCTGTACTCTCTGGACCTGAGTTTCTTCTGTAATAAACTAGGTATAATAGCATTATTGTAAAAACCAGATAAAACAGTACCTGTAAAAATGTTGTAAACTGAACAATATTGTATAATGCTAGGGTGATATTATTGCAAATATGATAGTGCTACCTTCTCTGCTGTTGAAAGAAAAGACCTGATAAAACAAATTCCTTTTGTGAGGATCTAAATATCTATTTAGATCTAAATATTGCACTTACACACACACACACACGCACTCCCTCACACACACATTGTCACAAATACACATCCTACCCCACACACATACCACACACATCACAGCTCTGAAAACATTAAATTTCTTTCCATATGGCTCAGAACATCTGGTGATTAACAGTTAAATAAAATTAATGAGGCCTTCCATTTTTATTAGTCACATAGTCATCCATTGGAAGCAATAGCTTTTTCCAAAAGATCTCTGTTTTTTCGTTCCCTTAATCTCCAAGTTTCCCGGGCTGACCTGACTTTGAACCTTGCTCCCTTGTAGATAAAGAGAAAGTATTTGGTTTACTATAAAGGAGCTAACCTTTCCCTATGCATCTCATTGCAAGACTCCCATTCATCCCTGCTGTGCTTGCTGTAAATCAGAGGACCTTCAGCTTTCATGTTTACTGCTTTTTATTTCTTTCTTTCTTTTTGTCTACAATACCAAATATCCTGATTGTGTGTGTGTGTGTGTGTGTATTGTGTATGACAAGCTTGTTCTATAGTGCATACTAATGACTTTTTTAGCCATGGGCATTTTATTGCAGTAGCATCATGTCCAAACTGAGAAATAATTTATATTTCAACATGCCCTGGCAACACTCATTGCTACTAATATGGAAATAGTGTGGAATTGGACATTTTCTTGTGACATATTGCTTAATAAATTATAAACATTATCCTATCAGAACTGACACTGGTACATAAATGATAACATAAATGACCATTTGCAATATCAGGTGGCTTATGGTTCAGCATGAATATTTATTATGATTTACTATGAATACTTAATATCCTATGAAAGGTTGTATATGTTGTTACCAGTAAAATTAAAGGTGCTTTGGTGATTTTAACATTTAAAAGTCATAGAGTTTAATAGCCTCACTAGGATCTTCATATTCTAAATGATTGATTTTAGAGCTCCATAGATTTCAAGAGGTGACTGGTGAACTCATTTCAATTGCATTAAACTACAAAGAAAATGTATCTTTAGATACCATCTGGCTACTTATCAAAACAGATAAGAACATTTTCACACCTACTGTTTCAAATGAAATGAATGCAAAGTAAAAATCATTTCCTTAATATAGTAGGTAAAAAATATGCTGATTATTTTGCTGACTTTTAAAAAGTATTCCTTCTCCATTTAACCACAAGTGTTATTTTACAATTACTAGCACCCGAGAAGCTATTTTAAAATTCTCTAACTCATTTACCCATTTCTAGATGAGGAAACTAAGGAACTTATCCCTGGTTTTGTTACCTAGGTGGTAGCACCCTGTAGCTTTCTGGAGTCATTTTCATATACCGGGCTACACTTCATTGTACTGAAAAAAGAAATCGATTTGGAAATGTTATAAGTGTCTTAGACCTAGAAATTCGACCAATTTTTAAGTAATTTGTAAGTGTTCATGGGTGGCTAAATATAATAAAACAACTACAATGTATAAAGTACTTTATAAAGGACTTTTCACATTCAATATATTCCTAAATTCTTATAACCACTCTGTAAAGCAGATTATCAATGCTCTCATTTTCCTGGTGAGGAAACTTAAGCTCAGAACAGTTTAATAAATTGTTTGCAGTCAGACAGCAAGTAATAGCAATGCTGTGACTCAATCATAGGACCAGTGGTTACACAGGTGATACTCTTCGTACCGCACTATTTTTGTCTTGTTAATCTAGGGCCATTAATAATTTCAGTGTTTATGATTACGTTGGGAGATTGAAGCTTCCTATGGTTACATTAAAAAGAGTCCCTGGGGCGCCTGGGTGGCTCAGTCAGTTAAGCGTCTGCCTTCGGCTCAGGTCATGATCCCAGGGTCCTGGGATTCAGCCCCATATCTGGCTCCGGGAGCCTGCTTGTCCCTTTCCCTCTGCCCCTGCTTGTACTCTCTCTCTCTCTGTCAAATAAATAAATAAAATCTTAAAAAAAAAGAGTCCCTGCATCCATGTGAAAAAAGTAAAAAATAACCTGAGCCTCTTGCCTTATGTTCTGGATTCTGGAGTTATGCCTGCTAATCAAGAGTTGTAGGGAGTGCAATCACCTATAGTAGTTTATCCTGGCATCGGGGAGAGCATGCACTTTGAAGCTGCAGGAAAGAGCTGAAGGACTTGTGAGGAGGTGATGTTCAGTGGTTGTCCAAATTTGCTTTCTTAAACTATAAAGACTGAACGTGCTAGTTAAAAGAGCTGTGTAAACTGCAAATGGCAACTAGGCCCTTTGAGCAATAACACTGTTACACAGAGGAAGGCCTAGAGACAGGGTGAGTATTAAGATTTCCATTTTATGGTAGGGATGGGGGTAGAAAAATAAATATTCATACCTTCAAAGAGAAAATAATAATTCTGCATCTGCATTAATGTCCACTGAGGTTTGAATACCAGAAGTTCTGGATTAGGTCATGAGCCAAGAAGGAGATGGCTTGAAGGATGGTGTATTTGTAATCTATTTCTGGATTTAGAGGCTTAAAAAAGCAATGCTTATTATTTCAAAGTTTGTGTGGGTCAAGAATTCTGGTACAGCTTAGCTGAATGATTCTGGTTCAGGGTCTCTAATGAGGTTGTAGTCAAGATGTTGACTGGAGTTGAAGTCATATCAAGGCTTGACTTGGAAGCGATGGCTCCCTCACAGGGCTGTTGGCTGGAGGCCTCAGTTCCTTACCATAATGGCTTTTTCGTAGGTCTGCTTGAGTGTTTTTATGACACGGCAGTTGGCTTCCCCCAGAATAAGTGAGCTCAGAGAGAATGCCAGGTGAAAGCTGCAACGCCTTCTATGACCTAACCTGGGAGGTCAGACACTCTCACTCTCACCAAATTCTATTCATTAGATTCTATTCATCACACACTAAGTCACACTCAAGGGGAGGGGGATTAGGCTCTGGAACTAAGAAAAGAAATGGTGGACATATCTGATGGCCACAGATGAGTTGATGGGTGTGCATGTGATTTAATGCTTAGAATCAGAAGGAACTTGAAACAGCGCCATGTCCCCAACCCTCATTTGACATAAAATCTAATTCAGACTGAGTTGCAATGATTTCACTACAACACATGACTGTTGAAGAGCTGTGGCAAAAACCCTGTTCATCCGGATACCAGACTCCTGCTTTTTTCATTTCTAAATATATGAGCTTTAAAATATGTTTTTAAAGTCTGTTCTTCCTATGTATTTGGAATACAGTGAAAGTTTGCTAAATTAGTTTTAAGAAGGCCTAGAAAATACAGTGACAAGTCTCTACAGTCAGACGGCAAGGCTAATGCTGCCAGAGCGAGGAGCAACCATCCATCTCTCCTTCCCTGTTCCATAAACGAAGAGGCATTCAACAAGGTGACCACACAGCCCACGCTGCTAAGATAACAAACAAAAATGTGCCTCCTCAGTTGAAGCATTTCCTGACTTCACTTCCCCAGCCAGTAAAACCAGTGGCCCCTTCCTCTGTGCTCTCACTGTATTCTTCTGTTTCAGGACCTCTAACACATTGTGTCATCCCTTTCTCTACACGTCTGCTTCTTCTACCCTCCAGGACCTCAGCTATGTCCTCCTCATTCTGTATTCCCAGTCCCCAGTATGCTGCCTAGTTTCCTGATAGACACAATGATAGATAATAACAATGACTACGTTGTTTATGGAATTATTGAGTGCATGTCATTTTCAAAAAATATTTGACATGAATCTAGGACTTAAAAAGGAGGCAAGTTTGTTTTTAATAGAACTATCTACTTTGTGATTGCAGGTTTCACTTTACAGCTTCCCAGCCAGACTATACATTTTAAAAACTTATTAATTGAGATATAATTGACTTTTATACGTTGCGTAAGGTTAAGGTATATCATATATTGATTTGATATATTTATATGGCAATACGATTGCCGTGGTAGCATTATCTAACACTTCTTTCATGTCACATAATTATCATTTCTTCTAGTGGTAGAAACAACTAAGATCTAATCTCCTACCAAGTTAATGTTTATAATACAATTTTGTTGTCTATCAGACTATACATTTTTTAAACGGTTTAGGACAAGTTTATATAGAAATCAGACAGCAGTTTTTAAATTTTATTTTATTAATTGGATTCTCTATTTGTGTCACCTCTTGCTCAGCTGAAAGTGACACGGCAGTCACCTGACAATCCCTTATAGTGAAAGTTTTCTTGTGTAATTGTGAGGCACAAAACATCCTACGAAAGAACATGGCACTACTCTTGACCACCACTAGGTGTCCTCTGTTGGTTATTCTAGTCCGTAATAAATTTTTGCTTGATTTCTCTCCTCTTGTTTATTTCTGCAAGATTTCACAAGCAGATATATCTTAATGATTTTTATAACAACCATTGAAAAAGGCTGATAGAGGCACAATTAAACAGTGTAAGCTAGTCTGAATTAACTGAAAAGGTATATGAAGTCCATGAGAAATTTTCAAACTCTGTAAAGAAGTTTTTTGAATTATTTAAACTTTTTTTTAGTGACATAGTTTTTCCCAGCAATTTTCCAAAATTACTTTTTCCTCCTCCCCCTTATAGCTAGTCTCTTTCCTCCCCATATTTATATATTTCTTCATCTATAAAGATGAAGGAAAAAAAGGCCACCTCCATTTAAACTGAGCTGTGTCTATTTCATGTTCTTGGCTTTGAAAATTGTCTTTCATGCTATGTGCTTTTCCAGATATAGAAATAATTGGATACTGCTGTAAGTTAAAATAAAAGTATGTCTAAGTATTTCATAAGCACAAAGGATGATAAATTGTAGTAAGAGCTGGTAGCTCATGGGCAAGTGATGCTCAGTAAGCACCTCAAAATTATAAGTTCTTCACATTTCATCTTAATTTATAGACTTGGGATAGGATCACTCCACTTTTTCAAAGAGTCTCACTTAGACACATTTACTGTAACCTCATAACCTCATAGACTATCTTTGGCATAAACTATTTTATGGCTCCCCATCTTTATTCAAGTTTCAGTCCTAGAGTCTAATATAAACATTTTAATTTTTATTAAATCCAGAACTTCCTCAACTTTTGTTCCTATTTCTTCACCCCTTACATCTTTCTTTCTTTCTTTCTTCTTTCTCTTTCTTTCTTTCTTTTTCTTTCTTAGAACTTCCTCAATTTTTGTTCCTATTTCTTCACCCCTTACATCTACCTATTTTCTTTCTTTCTTTCTTTCTTTCTTTCTTTCTTTCTTTCTTTCTTTCTTTCTTTCTTTCTTTCTTTCTCTCTCTCTCTTTCTCTCTCTCTCTCTTTCTTTCTTCCTTCCTTTCTATTTATTTGAGAGAGAGCAAGCGCGGGAGGTGGGGGCAGAGGGAGAGGGAGAATGAGAATCTTTTTTTTTTTTTTTTTAAAGATTTTATTTATTTATTTGACAGAGAGAGAGATAGCTAGAGCAGGAACACAAGCAGGGGGAGCGGGAGAGGGAGAGGCAGGCTTCCCGCCGAGCAGGGAGCCCGATGTGGGACTCGATCCCAGGACCCTGGGATCATGACCTGAGCCGAAGGCAGACGCTTAACGACTGAGCCACCCAGGCGCCCCGAGAATGAGAATCTTAAGCAGGCTACACACTCAGCATGGAACCTGATGCAGGGCTCTATCTTTTGACCCTGGGATCATGACCTGAGCCAAGATTGAGAGTTGGATGCTTACCCAACTGAGCCACACAGGTGCCCCCACATCTTCCATCTTTAGAATATTCTCTCTTAGGATATGATCTTCCCTCCTGATGGGCGACTCCGGTGTCAAATTCTTCTCTTCTTACTTCTAATTCACCGGTTTTCTAATACCTGTAATGTATCCCATTAAATCACAGCTTACAGATAAACATAAAGCATAAAGCATAAAATTTTGTCATTACCCATAAATGAATTAAATGAATTCAGTGGGCCATTACTAATAATATTAGTAGTAATATTAATCCAAATATTAGGAACTTAAAAGCATGACTATACTGGAATAAAGGAATTGTACAGAATGGCTCCAAAGAAGTATTTCATGTAAATAACTTGTTAAATAGAGACACTGTTTATTTAGTAGATGAAGATGATGAAAGGATTGCTAGAGAACATAATACTCAGATTATTGTAGAGGAACAATGATTTGGAAATTGCTAAGGGGATTACTATCTAGTTAAGTTGATACATTAAAAAGAAATGAAGAAGGAAAACTCCCATGAAGCAATGGGTCAAATGTAGTATAATATGGTTCCTGTACCTAGAAGGAACATCTCAAAAACCCTTCTTGGAGGATTCAGTTATAAGAAGCCACAGTAGGTAGAGAAATGAGAGAAAGTGAAAAGAGAGAAAAGGGTTATTATAAGAAAGAGATTGAGAGAGATAGAGACAGACACACACGTGCAGAATGATGGTCCATTATAACAACTTGGGACAACTTAGGCAACATTCAAAGGGAAAGATTGGATGAGGGTATTGGCAGGGAAAGACATTACAAGTTTGGGGATGAAGGGGGCTGATATTGAAAGGAACCAAGATGATTTTCAAAAAGCTAGTAAGGAGATTTTTGCAGGAAATTTTGAGGGACTGTATGTGTTGCCCAATATTGTCTTTGCATTGAGAGTTTACTTTGCTTCTGGAAAGCTAGGTAAGAAAAGGAGGTTTCCAAAAGAGAATAATTAGTAAGATTAACAGCAGGTTTTACTTCTAAGACTTTGAGCTCAGATTTTAGACATAGAAAATAAAAAAATGAAGAAAATATTAAGATCTGATGCCCTTTTCATGATTATAGATATGTATTTCCTGGAATATATGCGGTGGCCAGATAATCAGAAGTGACCTTCAATGGTGTGGGGCAACATGGAAGCCAAAAATAAGGAGGGATCCACCAGCCATTTCCTGGCCAACTTGCTTTTGAGCATTTTTTGAAATATGGGACACAAAAAGGAGGAGCAAAGAGAAGGATGAAGTATATATGCTGTGACCCCAAATGGATCATCTGATCCAAACTCCAATACTTGTAAAGAGGATATGATTTCACCCAACCAGCCTTTGAAAAACATAACCACATGTGTAAAACAGTAAGCAGAACTCACAGAATTTCCAAAGTGAAAAGGAAAGAAGAGATAATCTGGTCCAACTTTCTTTTATTTTCTAATGAAATCCTTTTACTGCATCCTTGATAAAACCATGTCTCCATTGGAACTTTTTTTTTTTTTTTTTTAAATGTACTCCTTATTTCTCAAAATACCCGTGCCTATTTTGGGGCAACTCCCAGTATGAAAAATTTCCATCTTGGATTATTCTGTTCTTTACAACTTCTATTTATCCTAGCTCTGTTCTCTGGATGCCATTTCGATTTAAGTATCTATATCCACATATAATGCCCATTCTAAGTTTTCTCTTTCTCAGACTTAGCACTATAAAATCTTGCATTTGTTGCCTATACATTTTTATTCATGGACTCTTCCTCATAGCCAGGTGCTTCAGATTCACTTAGTTGAACACAGTGTCCATATCAAGAGAAATGAAAAAAATGAGACTGTCTCTGTGGTGGTAGAAAGCATTAAAGAGAGAAATAATAATATTCATTATGACAAAATTTGTGTAGAAATTCAAAGTGACAACTAGATAGTAAGTTATCATGGAAAATTACAGCTGGTATAGGTAGAAAGCCACATTATAAATGATGAAGCCAGAGTTGGGAAGGTGGAGATTCAATCTGACAGATCTGCAACTAGAACCAAAGGTTTAAGAACATGGAGAGGGCCAAGGAAACGAGCAAGTGCTGTTGTCTGGACAACCAGAGTGAGGAGACGGGTCATCTACGACAAAGTGTATAGGCCATCAATAAATCAGTTTAGAATTATCAATTACTTTTTGATAAAATTGTATGGGAGCATTAAATTTGTACAAAACAGCTACGGAAAAATGATTTTAATGATCACTAACATTTCTTTTTCACAAGGTAAATGTTTTATATATTATATAAATTATACAAACATTTACAAAGTCAAAATTCAAAAAACTATTTGGAGACAGTACAATTTGCCAGAAATCACCCTACCATGAGAAAACCATATTTCCCATTTGGTGATTATTTCCTTTAGTGCATCTCTCCATGCCCACACATGTGCACACACAGAAACATGCACACATAATATTACACATTATATTATTTTTTATGAACACTTATCTTTTCTGTTTTTTTTCTAAATTTCTCTCTTCCTTTCCTCTTCTTTTCTGTCCTTTTGTGCCACCTCTAGGTGATCCACATTATAAACTTCACGAGTCAATTTCCATAGGCATCTTCATGCTCAAAATCATACATACATGTGAGGGTTTTATTTAGTCACAGTTTGTTTTATGCACGTGGGATTATATTATATATATGTTTCTGCAATTTGATGTTTTTGTCAAAACGTTTCTAGTTTATTTGGTGGAGTTCTAGTGAATTGTTTTTATGGTTGTATAAAATCCTATGATAGGAATGTATTACAATCTATTTTCCTACCGAATGGCATTCTCTTTGTTTCAGGCTTTTGCCATGATAAATGTGTAATAATTATCCTTGTGTATATAGTCTTACTCACTGATGCTTTTATTTCTATGGGGTAATTTCCCAGGAGTGGGATTGCTGGGCTTACGGACATGTACATTTTAAATTTTTAATTGACATTGCCAGATGGCTTTCCAAAAAGCCTGCAACAATTCACATTTCCACCTTTTTTCCTATATCCCTGCCAGTAGTGAGATTATTACTGTTTCATTTCTAGCAGTCTGATGGGTGAGCTGTGATAGCTGTTATTATTGTAATCTGCATTTTTTCAACTACTAGTAACTGCCTATTCATATGTTTGGTCATTTTTTTATTATATACCTGTGTATTAGAATTTAAACAAAAATTTAATACATTTTTTGCATCATTGGGAATAAATAAAATATGTGAAAGAAGATAAAACATTTAAATATACTTTTTATAATAGGAAGCATTCCATGAACTTCTCTGGTATCAATCCTGAGGCAATTAGAGAGTCTGTCAACATCCCATGAGTATGGGTGGGCAGTCTTAAGAGAAATCATTCACTTGTAGAAAGCTGAAGCTCAGATAGTATCTGTTTTATGGGATATACATAATTTTTAAATTAATAAGTGGTTGGATTAGAGTTTTTAAAGATAGAAGGAAGCAATTACATGGGTGGTAGGTGAATGTGGTTGGACTCAGCATACCAACACAAATGCCTAAATCCTGAGAGGGGGAGTGGAAAAGGGACAGTTGCATTGAACATTCCAGAGACCTGCTTGGCATGAAAGGCGATAACACAGACGCTAAGGCAAGGAATGCACACGTTCTGTTGTAGAGGATGAGTATTTGTGCTAGAGGCCCTCTTTGAAGGCCTTGCTCCCAGTTATCTCTAATTCTGCTTCAACCAACACCTCTCAGTACGGCTCTTGACAGCATGAGACCTGGGTAATTATCTCACTTCTCAACTCCAAGGCCAGTAGTTTTTTCCATTACCTTGTAGATGGTTATTTGCAAAATAACTAGGATTTGTTTTAGGCCAAATGTTAGGCTGGATTATTTTTTATTCTGAACCCTTTATCAGTTTACATGTTCACTTTAAATTCCTATCGAATAATATATTCATATATTTTGAGTCAATCCAAATGTGAATTTTTCAAAATCAGTTTGGCCATCTGTCTTCCACAACAGTGATAAAACGTCTTTGACACCACTGATGAGAGCACGCAGTATTCCTTGATCTTTGATAATTCAAATATGTCTAAAAGTATTGATTTTATGGTCAGTATGACAGAATTTTAAGTAGGGCGATAAAAATAAAGCAACACTAAAAATAAGTTGAGTGGATTATAAAAAACAAACAAAAAATCCTTCTATTACAGGTTTTAAATGAAGTTCCATATAGATCCTCTTGGCAAAGGGTGGGAAACATGGCAGCAAGACATTTAAGGAAATTTTCTGATTGATCATTTGTTGATCACTGAGTTACACTGATACAAGGGTGCCCCCTAGGAATACAAGCTTAAAAATAAAAGCACAATATGCCAGACATGCCAAGAGATTTCATTATGTAAAATGGGTTCTCCCAGCATTAGTTTATCCAAGAGTAGAAATGGACCAGTTGAAAGAGAAGGTTCTCTCAAGAACGATAAATAAGGGAAGTGAGGAAGACATTTTTCTTTACCTTAAGCCAAATGAGGACTCTACCTAGAAAGATCATCTGGAGGGGCAAGGTAATATAGCATCCCAGGGACTAAGTCAGTATCTGTGAGTCAGAGAGTATTATAAAAAAAAAAAAAAAATTGCTGAGAATCCCAATGCCAGATGACAATATGCAAAACAGACTTGAATTCACTCTTCCTCTGGGTCACCTGAGTTGGAAATGGTGGCTAATAAGTGGGGCTAGATTTGGCAGGGTAAAGAGAGAAGCTCTTCCTGTAGGAAGTCCCCACATTCTCACTTCTGGCTTGTAAGCCTGGAGGAGTATTAAGCTGGAATCAGATAACTAAATGGAATAAGGGTTTGGTGTCACAAGCAGTGAAGTCAAACTGGAGGTTAAAGAGGTTAAGGAACAGTTTTTTAGATGGCCAAGTCTCACAGCCACTGTAAGGAGTTAACTGTAAAGTCAGAGGGAACTCCCCACAAGACTGTTTTCACTTCAAATACCACCTTCAATTCCAGGGGTCCCCAGGGCCACCCTCACATCCAACCAGCTGGCTACAAATATGGGGGTCCCCATGGACTCCCTCAGGTTTAATAATTCATTAGAAAAATTCACAAAACTCAGGAAAGTACCATATATGTGATTACAGTTTTATTATAACAAATTAGAACCAGCCAAAGGAAGAAATGCAAAGGGCAGACTATGGAACTGGGACTTACAAACTTGAAGCTGTCATGACTTCAGGGACATGTTATTCTGCTGGCACTGGTGATGTGTAGCAATGAGCATACAGAGTATTTTAATCCAGGAGGCTCACCTGACTTTGGCATCCAGAGACATAATTGAAGCTTCATTGCCTAGGCAGAACTGATTGAATCATGGCCCACGTGAACTGGATCTCCAGCCCCATCCCTGCTGGAATCACGCTGATATCATCACCTGGCTAAAAGTTCCTACCTTCTCATCACGTGATTGTTTTTCTGGTGTGGCCAGATCGCATCTTAGGACTATTGAATTTGCCCTGCCCACACTGAGTCATCACATGAACATAAATTATCAGGTATGGTCCAGGAGCCCGTCATGAATGTCAAAGACACTCCTACCATCTGAGAAACTCCAAGGGTTCAGAGTTTACCTCCCAGGATCAGGGGCAAAAGACAGACTTCTCTTTGGGTAAGAATAATTCTTCACTACACAAGTGTTTTTATTATTTTAAGAGGTTGCTTGTTCATATTAAAATGACACTGCTTTTGTGAAATGTGACTAAAGGAGATTAAAATCCAAGGACAGGGAAAGAACTAGTCCAATGAGAGGATTTGAAGGATCAGAGGGAGAATGGATAGTTGCTTATCATTACATACTCTTGAGTTCACTCAATATATCTGTTACCTGAGACTGACATATTTTGAAATTGAATTTGTATAAAATCAAAGTCAAGCTCTTTCCATTATGCCATGTGATGATATTTTACATTTCTCTACAGAAATGAAATTATAGTTTTAATTTGAAGATTGAATAAAATTCTATGTGCCTAATTTTTCTTATTCAGAATTGGAAGCCTTTACCCATATATTCAAAATGTTTCATTGTGTATAATTTTTAACTCATTGTAGGACATTGTGTGTAATCTTTAGCTCATTATCTGACAACACCATTATGAAAACTTTATAGATAATTCATATCTTCAACAATTTATGTTGAAAATTAGACTAGTGAGAACAGTTAGATTAACAATATGTTTCAATATAAACTACTTTAAAAGCTATTTTACAAAAATAAAATTTAAAAAAGGAGAATTGTATAATACTGCATTGGAAATATTATCCAGCTTATGTCACTCTGCTTCACATAGTCTGAATATCAACATTAGTGTAAAAAAAGTTGAGTTGGTCAGAAAGCTAATTTACAAAACAGTACTAATGAGTTACAAGTAAACTCATTTCATTGTATAATAAAATGGTCATAGGGGCACCTGGGTGGCTCAGTTGGTTAAGCGACTGCCTTCGGCTCAGGTCATGATCCTGGAGTCCCTGGATCGAGTCCCGCATCGGGCTCCCTGCTCAGCAGGGAGTCTGCTTCTCCCTCTGACTCTAACCCCTCTCATGTGCTCTCTCTCATTCTCTCTCTCTCAAATAAATAAATAAAATCTTAAAAAAAAAAAAATGGTCATAGACTGCTCCCATATGAAACAAATACATTGTATTCATGTGAGTAAAAGGAGTTGCAAATGGAAAAGATTACTTTCATCTGACATTTTCATAGTTTGTTTTAGGAAAACCTGTAAGATATTAATTTTCATATAATTTGGAATAATTTGAATGATTTTTTAATTAATCAATTTAATAAGTAATTACAAAATGTCATGCTTTCTTCCTTGGATAAGATTTTAATATATCAAAGCAGAAATCATTGGAAGTATAAATTCCATATTACAAAAAAAAAAAAAGGATCGGAATTCTAGAAGTCTTTTTTTTTTTTTTGACTTGTCCAAGAATAGGATACCAAGTGGTGAGGTTATGTCTTTTTAAATTTTTTAATTTATTTTTTAATTTTTATTTACTTATTTTTTAAATAAGCTCCATGCCCAGCATGGGGAGGTTATGTTTTTAACTGTTCCATGAAAGGTGTTTATTCCAAAGAAAACCCTGAGGTTGACTTTTAATCTTCCACCTTCCTGCAATGTTTCACTTGCTGCTTCCTGTTCTCATCTCTTCTATCCTTATCCTCTACTTTTACTTCAAGTCCATGAATTCAAGTCCAGGCCTATCCTCTTCTGAATGTCCTGTTTAGAAGTTGACATTCTTAGGACACTTCCTGTCTTTGCTTTTCCCTACTTAAAATATATGCCTCTTCTCAGAGCATAGGTTTGTTGGTAAAGTTGAATTAAATAAACTATCCATTCCAGGTATCTTGTTTGAATTTTAAACTTATTCTCTAAAAATAGTGGCCCTAATCTAAATGCTGGAAGCTTCAGGTACTGTAGCAGAATTCTTAGAAGAGAATGACTTTTCCTAGTTGGAACCTACTTGATTTCCTATTCATCTGAGCAGCTTTATGAGGCAGAAGAGGCAGAGTTTGAAATGTTGGGAACTGCCTGAGTTTATAAATCCCTCACTTATTAGCTTTGAGACCTAATGAAATTTAGTTAAGCTTAATATGCTTAATGAAGTTACCTACCTCATAGGTTTGTGGTAAGGATGAAATGAGATAATGTATGTAAAGTACTTCCCTCATGGTAAATGCTCAAGAAATGTTAACTATTATTCATATTTATCTCTCATCTTGAAGCTCTTGGGAATACTAATGAATAGAACAGAATTCATTCTTATTTTCCAAGTTCAAGAAATACCTTTGTTGATATGGTTCAACTAGCAAGGTTAAATAATTACTAGATTGGTGCCACCTAAAAAAGCATGTGACTTGTGTTTTCTGGTCTGGCAGCTGGGGCTTTGGCTGCAGGTTTTACTTATTAGTTGCTGTAAACTGTGCTCTGCATAATCAAATGGGGACCACTGCTGATTTGAATGCTTGGTGTATGCTTGCCAATGTGA
Organism: Phoca vitulina; assembly: GCF_004348235.1. Lineage (NCBI taxonomy): Eukaryota > Metazoa > Chordata > Mammalia > Carnivora > Phocidae > Phoca > Phoca vitulina. The sequence continues at coordinate 67,532,330 of NW_022589706.1, forward strand.
AGGGAATATAATACGGTTTTCTAGGCGATGAAAAGTAAAATTAGCTTTTGTGTTGGGGTTTTCATTATAAAGAACAGAACAACTGTTCAGTCTACCTCTTATTTCTGGCGTATGTTAAATGGGTGGTTAAATATCTGTTTTTAGTCCCAGTGCAATTTTTAATGGCTATTCTTTGCCCTGTTCAGATTGATGTGAGTCATACATTTACCTTAAAATGTAAACAGTGATTAATTATTTTCAGGTAAATCTACATAATTTGATGATATACATACAATAAGTGCAAATACCATGAACTATTTTAATGTGGGATATTCATTCTATTCCTTATCTCATGGTGGTGAAATGGCTAAAGTCCCAGCCTTGTTGTTTCCCTTTATGGAATCAATATATAGTGTTCCTGGAAAGGTACTTATAAAGAATATTTTTCTTCCCATTTAATTTTCCTATAAATTGGATAGTGGTGGCCTTGAAAAATCAACTTAGAAATGTATAAAGGAAAGAGAAAACCTTTCAGAAAAATTCATACTTTTCTGGCAGGGACTTTACCATTACAAGTATAAATGAGGAATTTTGAACCTAGATATTAGGTTATTGAGCCATTTTGTAGCCCTGTTGCCTACCAGGGTATGCTGTTCATAGTGAGCCCAGTAAAAAAGTTATCTGTTGCCTATGAGAATGCTTTATCATTCAATAGCTATTTTCAAGTTGGTTGATATTGCTCTGACACTGACGAACTTCCTTAGCAGTAGAGACCAGAGCATGGTCTGACTTTCTCTTGGGAGTTGTGGTTATTAGGAACAGCAGCTCTCTTCAGATCAGTTGCTAAATACTTCATCTACTTTCAGATAATTGGACAAAAACACAATTTACTGTTCTTCAAGTACTGCAGGTTCTAATAGGCCTTCAAGGATGCCAAACTGCTGCTTGTGATGGGACCACGGCATTTCAAAAGGATATTAAAATGTAACGTGTTATTATATGGCAGGGGTGGGAACACCTCTTATTTCTGCCTTAAACAAGAAGAATATCAACAGAGAAGAAAATGTAAGTGAACCTGTAAAAGTAAAACTTTGTTTCTATTAGAACATTCCTAATAATATTCAGAATGCCCGCACATATAATGAAACACATAAGAGTAATGTTTTGGCACCATGGATAAATGGTTTAATTGTGAAAAAACTAATTGTAACAACCTAATGAAATACATTTATAATCCCACGTAAACAAAGCCATTGAGATTTATGTCAGATTTTCTCACATTTCTTTAGCAGAAGAAAAATTTGTAACTCTTCTAGGTGACTCTGGTTCCATTCTAGCACTCAGTAGACACTATTATTTTGTTTTGTCTTGTTTTGTTTTGTTTATAATTGCCTTGCTATCCCAGATTTTTCTTGAAAATTTATACTTACTTTTCTTTAAATTAGCATCTTTGGCTGAAAACTCAAGCAGTGATTCCATTTTGTGGCAAATCCTATGCTTGCATTTCATTCCCAAACTGTCTTCTCTCCACTATCATGTTAAAATTAGGAAGTAAAATGCAGGTATCTGACATATTTTGAAATTGAATTTGTATAAAATCAAAGTCAAGCTCTTCCCATTATGCCATGTGATGATATTTTACCTTTCTCTACAGAAATGAAGTTAGAGTAGAAAGAACTAAAATGACACTATTGATTTTTGTTTGAAGAACTGTGAGTTAATTTTGGTTGTAAGAAAAATTAGACAAAGATAGTTCTATTTTTAATGTTTTGAGAAGTTTCTTTACTGTTTTCCATAGTGGTTGCACCAATTTACATTCCTACCAACTGTGCCTGGCAGTTCCCATTTCTCTACATCCTCACTAACACTTGTTATTTTTGTCTTTTTGATTATAGCTAATGTGACAGGTATGAGGTGATAGCTCATTGGTTTTGATTGCATTTACCTGATGATTAGTAATGTTGAACATCTTTCCATGTGCCTATTGGCCATCTGTATGTCTTCTTTAGAAAAGCCTACTCAAGTCCTCTGCCCATTTTTAAATCCAGTTTTTTTGGTTTTTTAATATTAAGTTGTGTAAGTTCTTTTATATTTTATCTTTATATTAGCCTCTTATTGGCTGTATAGTTTGCTGGTATCTTCTCCCATTCAGTAGATGGACTGTTTGTTTTATTGATGGCTTCCTTTGCTGTGCAGAAGCTTTTGTTTGATGTAGTTCCACTTGTTTATTTTAGCTTTTGTTGCCTTTGTCTGAGAAAAGTGGTCCAAAAAAAGATATTGCTAAGACCAGTGTCAAAGAGATTATGGCTTATGTTTCCTTCTAGGGGTTTTATGGCTTCAAGTCTTACATTCAAATCTTTAATCCATTTTTAATTTATTTTTATGTGCTGTATGCTTATATGCTGTAAGATAGTGGTCTAGTTTAATTCTTTTATATGTAGCTGTTCAGTTTTCCCAATACTATTGATTGATGAGACTGTCTTTTCTCCATTGTATATTCTTGCCTCCTTTGTCACAGAGTAATTGACCATATATGTATGAATTTATTTCTGGACTCTCTATTTCATTCCATTAATCTATGTGTCTGTTTTTGTGCTAGTACCATACTGTTTTGATCACTAAAGCTTTGTAATATAGTTTGAAATCCAGCTCCGTTCTTATTTCTCAAGATTGCTTTGGCTATTCAGAGTCTTTTGTGGTTTCATATAAATTCTTTGTTCTAGTTCTGTGAAAATGTCATTGGTCTTTTGATGAGGATTGCATTGAATCCATGGACTCCTTTGGGTAGTTATAGACATTTTAACAATATTAATTTTTTAATCCATGAGCACAGATATCTATTTATTTGTGTCATCATCTATTTTTTTCCTCAATGACTTCTAGTTTTCATAGCACAGTCTTTCACCTCTTTGGTTAAATTTAGTTCTAGGTACTTTATTTATTTATTTATTTTTTGATGCAATTATAAATGGGATTATTTTCTTAATTTCTGTTAATTTTGTATCCTGCAACTTTACTGAATTCATTTATTCTAATAGTTCTTTTGGTAGAATCTTTAGTGTTTTCTATATATAGTATCATGTCATCAGCAAATGGAGGCAGTTTTACTTCATCCTTTCCAATTTAGATGACTTTATTTCTTTTCCTTGCCTAATTGCTCTGGCTAGGACTCCAGTACTATGTTGAATAAAATTGGTGAGAGTGGGCATCCTTGTCTTATTCCTGATCTTAGAGGAAAAGCTTTCAGCTTTTTACCATTGAGTATGATGTTAAGTGTAGGTTTGTCATATATGGCCTTTATCATGTTGAAATATATTCCTTCTATACCTACTTTGTTGAGATTTTTTATCATAAATGTATGTTGAAATACGTCAAATGCTTTTCCTGCATCTATTGAGATGATCATATGATTTTTATCCTTTGTTTTGTTAATGTGGTGCATCACACTGATGGATTTGCAGATGTTGAGCCATCCTTGCATCCCTCTCACTCGATTGTGACATACAATTCTTTTAATGTATTGTTGAATTTGGTTTGCTAATCTTTTGTTGGGATTTTTTGTGTCTGCATTCATCGGGGATATAGGCCTGTAATTTTTCTTTCCTTTTCTTTCTTTCTTTCTTTTTTTTTCTCTTTTTCTCTTTCTTTCTTTCTTTCTTTCTTTCTTTCTTTCTTTCTTTCTTTCTTTC
>NW_022589706.1:67536007-67751439 GCF_004348235.1 Phoca vitulina
TTCTTTCTTTCTTTCTTTCTTTCTTTCTTTCTTTCTTTCTTTCTTTCGTGTCCTTTTCTGGTTTTTGTATCAGAGTAATGCTGTGCTGTAAAAATGAATTTGGAAGCTTTCCTACTTCATTTTTTGGAATAATTTGAGAAGAATGGGTACTCACTATTCTTTAAATGTTTGGTAGAATTCAGCTATAAAGCCATCTGGTCCTGGGCCTTTGTTTTTAGGGAGTTTTTAAATTACTGATTCAATCTCATTATTTGTAATTGGTCTACTTAGATCTATTTCTCTGTGACTCAGTCTTGGAAGGTTGTGTGTTTCTTGGAATTTATCCATTTTTTTTAGGTTGTCCAATTTGTTGGTGCATGATTGTTGATAGTAGTCTCTTAGAATCCTTTATATTTCTGTGGTATCAGTTGTAACTTTTCTTGCAGTTCTGATTTTATTTATTTGCCCCATACCCCCTTGCTTTTTTTTTTTTTTTTTTTGAGAAGTCTGGCTAGAAGAGAAAAACACATTTAATTATCTACATATGGGGAATTCACATAAATATGAGAGATTCCAAAGATAGTCTGGCAAAATGAAGTATATATGTCATCCTGAACTAAGGAGGAGGGGGTGGGAATGAAGGAGTTCAAAGGGAAGAAAATCAATTCACAGGAAGATAAAAATGGAGTAAATGGTAAACAAATGTTTGCTGGGCCATATAGAAACAATGGTACATAGAGGAATTTTAATAAACAGAATGTACTAAGTTCCTCCATGTCTACCACACCCAGTTCATATTATACTGTAGTTATCTACAGTGAAAGTTCCCTTCCTGGAGCAGGTTCTCTATCTAAATTTTTTTTTTTTGGCACTTAAGGGAAAAGGTCAAAAGTTCTTGCACCTTCTGTTTCTTAAAAATAATCAACCTAAAATAACCCACATGCCAAGAAGACACAATTTGGGATGGCAAATTTTGCTCCCTTATGCTGTGTGCAGGGACTTCTGCCTGAGCTCTCTCTAAACTATTGGTTTTCAATATTTAAAAGGTCAAAGAGATGCCTCTTCTCATCACTGCCAGAAAAGCTTCTGTTCTGTTTTCAGAGCTTTCATTTCTTTGAAGCCTCTGTGTACTGTTTCCACTTGACCAAGACCACAGGGAGTTCAATTATCAAAGAATGACTCCCTTCTGAGAATTCTTAAAGGAAAACACTCCCATTCTGAAATAAGATAACAGATGCAATAAGTTTCCCATCCACTCCATAGGATATTAAACAATGTCAGAATTCTCTGTAGTGCAAGGTTTGAAGTGGAATTTTTTTAAGCTACAGAATGGGCAAGGCACATCCACATAATGCCAATGGAGGCAATTTTGCAAATTCATTCTTGTTTTATCTCTGGACACTTTTAATACCAGACTGACTTCTTTTTCTGTCCAGGACTTTTCTAAGCCTTTCCTCATGGCTCAACATTGACCCACACACTCCAGTGTTTTCTGTCAATAGGACTAATGTCTTCTTAAAAAGGACTGAGGAAAGGATACATCTTGTGATGAACCATATCATTTGTTAAAATTAACATTTATTGAAATAAATAGGAGAATCTTTGTGAATCTTTTTTGAAAGAAATTTATATTCTGTTAGAATTTTATAAAACAAATGGGAAAAATACTATGATTTATTTAGGGTGCATTATATTTCAGGTGTTTGTTATTCCATTTAATCATTACCACAGTCCTATAAAATAGATTTCTGTGATTCACACTTTACTGAGGAGAAAGGTCTGCCGTACACTAAAGAACTTGCATGATGTCACACACTGGAAAAATAGAGTCAGTGTATGAACCCAGGTTTCCTGGATTCCTTGTTCTGTGCTCATTTCAGTGCCTTCTTCACTTATACTAACATAATTTCAGTGGCAAGAAGATAAATCTTTTCCCAAAACTAGATTCTTAGTTATTGTCTGCACATTTGAAAATAGAAGAACACAAAACCCGTAGGTGAGATTTGTGTCCATTCTTTTGTGAAGAACAGAATTAAAGTTGAGGACATGGATCAAAGAGTAAAGTTGATTTTGTCACTAGGATATTTCAATGGAAATTAAGCTAAATAAAGAATGAGAATCAGTTCTTTGGTATTTTCTTAAGAAATATGGCCATCTGTTTACAGTTCTAATGTAGTGATTACAGTGAGAGTATATACACACACACACACACACACATACTTTAAAAGGATACATTACATAGAATGTTGAATTCCAATATCTTTAAACTCCTGTTCATAGAGAGTTCTAATTATAAATGTGAACTTGGTGGCATCACTTACTTTATGAATGACTTTGGGAGAATCATGTAGGAATCTTAGCATGGTTTTTCCTTTTATATAAAGTAGAGATAATAATATCTAATTCACAGAAAATGTGTGTGTACCAGATTGAATGCATCTGTTTTCAAGCAATAGAAATCCCAACTCAAAATGAAATTTTATCCTCATTGAATTGAATATTCCGAGAGCAGATCTGGCTTGAGATATGATTTCATCCAGAATTCAAACAAGGTCATCCAGATCCATCTTTAGGATCTGGTTTCTTTTTATTTTGGTTCCAAACCTAGGTACGGAGTGGGATTCTGGCAAATATTGACTAAAGTAGTTTTAAGCCCAAATCCATATACGCAGTGGAAAACATTTGAATTTATACACAAGAATTCCCAGAACAGGTACTAAGGCTTGTTTATTGATAGCTTATTTTACATGCTCATCCCTAAATCAATCATTGTAGCCAGTTGATGAGATACTCTGATTGGCTTCAGTCATTAAATTCTTAAGAAAGAACTGAGCTGAAGATATACATTTTGGAGTTGTTAGCATATGGAGGATATTTAAACTCATAGGATTGGATACAATCACCAAGGGTAAGTGGTTGAGAAGGAAGAATCAAAAAAGGATACCAGTATGGAGCAATCAAATGAGGTAGGATGAAAATCAATAGAACGTCTTATTCTGAAAGCAAGTTAATAATCTTTATTTTTTTCTAGAAGGAGATAATGATTACCTGAGTCAACTTTTACTGATAAATTAAGCAAGAGCAAGACTAGTAACTGAGAAGCAATGAGGAAATCATTAATGATGCTGATGCTGATGATTTTAGTGGTGTGGTAGGAGCAGAAGTCTGATTAGAGTGGGTTTATAAGAAAAAGGGACATGATAAATTGGGAAAATGAGGAATAGAAAAATCTTCCAAGGAATTTTCTGTAAAAAGGAATTGTCAAATCAGAGTAGTAGCTGGCAAAGAAAGTGGAGTCATGAAAAGATTTCTCTAATATGGAAGAAATAATACTGTATTTGAATGATGATAAAAATGATGTAGTAAAAATGAAAAGTTAATGAGAAAGAAGACTGGAGAATTGCTAAAGTGATATTCTAAAGGAAGTGAGAAGAGATGGGGTCTACCAGAGAGACTGACTGAATAGAAGCAAGGAAAAGAAACCTCTAGTAACTGGATAGAAGAAAGGACAGTAGCAGGTAGGTGGTGAGCTGCAGTTGCAGGATTCTGTGGATGATTCCCTCTGTTTCAGTTTCTTGGTGAAGTAAGAAGAAAGATCGTAAGCTGAGAATGGGAATGGGGAAGGAGGTATTGGGAGTTTGAAGATAGGGAAGAAAGAAGGAAATTATATTTTTTAGGACAATGGAAGGGTGAATGGACATGAAGGATAAAGGATATGATTCCTAAGCAGCATTTTAACAGCCTATTGGCAACTATTTTCATGAATTTAAAAGGAAATCAGTTATCTTAGATGTATGTTTAGCCCCAGTCACGTTTAACACTTTGAGTACAAGAATGGAGTTGGCAAAGAATTAGATTTAGCCAGGGCTGTAGTATTAACACTTTAGATGAGTAGAAAAGAGGCAAGAGAATCAAGGGAGTGAGGGATTCGGTGACACTGTCTTGACTTAAATGACCATCTTCTCTTACATTACTGCAACAATCTCCTAAATGACATCCTTGCCTTAATCCTGTTTCTCTCAAATACCTTTTCTGCAGTATAACCAGAGTGAGTTTTCTGAAGAGCAAATTTGAGATCACTCTCTTGTTTAAATCTCTTTAATGGATACCTACTCCCTTAAGGATAAAGTCCAAAGTTCTTAACATGGCTTCTATGGACGTTGATGATCTGGCATTGCTTACTTTCTTAGGCCCCATTTCTTTCCACTCCCTCTTCTCACTCTTATATCTGACGAGTTAATGGATTTCAATTTGAAGCTCTTTCTAGCTTTTGGGACAATCTTCTCTCATTTCCAAACTCTTCTCCTGGTTAACTCCCATTTGTCTTTTAGGATCCAGCTAAAACAGTGATTCATCCAGGTGGTCTTCTTGGCAATACAAAGGCTATTTGTGGTTTTCTACTCTTACCTGTTTAATTCATAAGATTTTATATGAAGAGTTTTTGCCCTATTAAAAAAAAAACTAGCATGTTACTAATCTACGCTAATCCTTTCATTTTATAGGTGGAAAAACTGAAGCTCAGTTTCATAGATAATTAGTGAAAGAGTCAAACTCAGGAATCTCAGTTCCTTTCCTTTTCACTCCAGCATTCTTTCCACTGTGTCTGTGAATATCTCTCTGGCTACTACAATTCCTTTGTTTTCAAACACTCACTGCTTACTGAGTACATTTTCTATACCTAGACCTCTGACAAGCAGGAACTTCATAGCTGCCCTCAAAGAACTTTTAATCTCAGGGGAGGACAGACACCAATAGATAATTATTAGATCATAGTGTAACTGAACCCAAATTCATCTGCCTGATGCATAGCAAAGCCAATCTGAGATATCAAGTTTGCAGCAAGGAAAGAGTTTATTTGAGGGGCAACCAAATGAAGAGACAGGAGGACAAGCCTCAAATCTGCCTCCCAAAGGAATTGGGAGGCTTTATAATCATAAGGGTTGAATTACATGCATATTGATGAAAAGGGCAGGGAAACTTAGGACTATTCATGAGGACAAATGGAGCATGCGTATTAAGCAAACACATACGTAACATATCCGATGTTCACTTTTAAGTGGAGACCTACATCAGAAAGAAGCAAAATCCAGCCCCTGACATGAGGAGCTTATCTAAGGACAAAGAGAAAGGGCTATAGGCATGCCCGGGGAGCTGAACCAGTATAAACTGGATGGTATCTTGGAATGCAGGGCCTTGCTTCTTCATAGGCTGGAACCATATCAGTTGACTTTGAGTTCAAGCTTCTGTAGAGACAGCTAATGGATTTGTTAGTGGGGTCTGAAAAGACACAACTAGATTAGAAGGAAGCAGTTTTCTGCAAAACAAGCATTAAACTTTCTAGTAGTTTCAACCTCACTCATTGTGGGGCATGGTTTCAATGGGGAAGTGAAATATTAGAGCTATAATGTATTCATGGATTATAATTCTAGTTTATTGCCTATTGTTTTCATGTGTACTGATTGTATTGATCAAGTTACACTGTAAACTCTGCACACACAGCACTGATTTAGTTTTGTTTGCGTCTTCTCTCATTTCTGCTTACTGTCAAACACAGGGTTTGTTTCATACCAGGACCTTAATAAAACTTACTGATGGAATGGGGCTAATCCATTGCTTTCTATTTCCTTTAAACAATAAATGCATGACTATGCCAAGCAGGAAATGTAAAGCACTTTCAGAATCAAAATATCTCTATTAGAAATTATAAAAACTAAGTTGGAAGGAAATTCTTAGACTTGAAGGGATGTGATATAATAATACTTAACACTGAGTCATGTGTTTTTAACTATACTATCTAATTTAATGATCACGGTCACCCAATTCTATCATTACCATTTTGTAGATAAGGAAACTAAAGTACAGAGACTTTTTTTTTTTTCCAAAGACTCCATTTATGTATTGACAGAGAGAGACACAGCGATAGAGGGAACACAAGCAGGGGGAGTGGAGAGGGAGAAGCAGGCTTTCTGATGAGCAAGGATCCCGATGTGGGGCTCGACCCCAGGACCCCGGGACCGACCTGAGCTGAAGGCAGACGCTTAACGACTGAGCCACCCAGGTGCCCCTAAAGTACAGAGACTTTAAAACATCTTTCAAAATCACACAGCCCACAAATTATGGAGCTGGGATTTTAACACAGGCAGTCTTACTTAGATGCACACATTTAACTAAATTACTATAATCTTTCACCAACCTCCTTCAGGTCCCAGCTAGCAGACCAAAACATCTTTTCAGGCCTTATTTTTTTCCCCCAAATTCACTTTCTTTTCGGCAAGAGGGTTCTTTCTTTTCTTTTTTTTTTTTAAACATTGTATTCATTATTTGAGAGTGAGAGAGCGAGAGAGCGAGAGAGAGAGAGCAGGAGTAGGGGGATGGGGAGAGGGAGAGGGAGAAGCAGACTCCCCATTGAGCAGGAGCTTGATGTGGGGCTCTATCCCAGGACCCTGGGATCATGACCTGAACCGAAGGCAGATGATTAACCCACTGAGCCACCCAAGTGCCCCAAGAGGGTTATTTCTGATTAGGAACAGAGACATTCCCTTATTATTTTGTATAGCACTCATTTTTACCACCTACTAATTTTAAAATACAGCTTTTCCCCTACTTATGATGAGATTGCATCCTGATTAAACCTAGCGTAAATTGAAAAATAGTATAAGTTGAAATGAATTTAGTACACCTAACCTACCAAACATAGCTTAGCCTAGCCTACCTTAAATGTACTTAGAATACTCATACTAGTCTACAGTTGGGCAACAGCATTCAATACAAAGCCTATTTTATAATAAAGTGTTGAATATCTCATGTGATTTATTAAATACTGTACTGAAAATGAAAGACAGATTGATTGTATGAACACAGGATGGTTCAAAGTGTATCAGTGTTTACTCTCATGACCATATTGCTGACTGGTAGCTGTGGTTCACTGCTGCTGTCCAGCAGCATGAGAGAGGATCTGTCACGTATCACTAGCCCAGGGAAAGATCACAATTCAAACTATGGTTTCTCCTGCATCACGCATATTGCTTTCACACCACCTTCCAGTTAAAAAAACCCTAAGGCAAACCGTCGTGTGGTGGGTACCATCTATAACTACAGACCACACCATCATTCACGTTTTCTCAAACTTCTAATGAAATCAAAAGATTTGAGAACCAGACACTTCTGGAAAAATTGAAAAGAATAATCAGATTTGAAAATTTGATTAATCTGGCTGAAATACAATTGTGTATTTCTCTCAAATAAAACTATCACTAATTTAAAATCCTTTCTGCATCATGAGGTCAGTCTGTTATGTCATGATTAATGCTAGGGCAATTTGTTTTCCATCAGGCAGAAGCTAATATTAGATAACCTCTACTCCTAGGCAGACAGGCTACTTTGTTTTCCTTCTAGAACTGGGCCAAGTCTCCAGAGAACCCAGGCTTCCTTATTTGGAGATGGATCTATAAATTGACTGATACTCACACATACCAAAAAGGCCTTTGGGCAGCCTTTGAGAAGGTTGATTTTCCCACATGCCACTCAGTGAAAGATAATGAAGGAAGACAGCTTTTTTTTTTTTTTTAAGATTTTATTTTATTTATTTGACAGAGAGAGACATTGCGAGAGAGGGAACACAAGCAGGGGGACTGGTAGAGGGAGAAACAGGCTTCCCATGGAGTAGGGAGCCCAATGCGGGGCTCGATGTGGGGCTCAATCCCAGGACCCTGAGATCATGACCTGAGCTGAAGGCAGACGCTTAACAATTGAGCCACCCAGGCACCCGGAGGGAAGACAGCTTTTAAAAGATATTTACTTTCCTGGATGAAAGTATAAGTTCATGCTTGCATATAGGATCTTTCTATACTCACAGGATGCTCTGTTAAAATAATAATAATAAAGAAAGGCTAGCCTTGAAAATTCCTCGAGTAAGCAAAACCAGTTTAGTTGTACAAATAAAGCTTAATTTAGCTTACTTTGCAAGACTAACTTAGCCTGGGTCATTTCTTGCTTATGCCTCTCGAAATTATAAGTGAAACTTAAACTGGTTACCTAAATCTGATATGAGATAACCACTAACAATTCCCTATCATTTAAGGAGGTTCTGATATTATAAGCCATGCTTATGAAGGATAAACAGTCACTGCTATCCCACTGTATGAACTGCTTTATAATAGTATAGCCCTGAGTTTTATTCCATGTTTTGGTTGAAGTGGTCCCAAGTTGCAAACTGTCTTTTTCGTGTATGTGATACAGGCTGGCTGGGTCCAAGGATCCACGAGGGTTCTTGGCTTGGAGTAGGATGGAAATCAAATGTGAGCTGAGAGGAAGTGAGAGCATAGTTTATTGAAGATGTAGAGAGAGCAGATACTGATAGAGTATCTGGAAGACTCCGAAAGGAAAGGAGAGTGAGTCTCATCTTTACTTGGAGCCTGGGGTTTTTATTGAGGATGGTGGGCTGGTGTATGTGTCCTCTCAGGCACTCAGGAACTGGTGAAACAAGGATGAATGCTCAGGTGTCCTCCAAAAGGTACATATGCCCTGGAGCCAGGGGTCTGGATGTCAAGGTGTCTGGAGTCGGTGGCCTCGGAGAACGTATATGAAGGGCTCTCCTGGTCACTCCTTAGTTGTTATCTTTTGTGTTGGAAGACTCCAAAGCAATCATTAACTCCTTGATCTTTGCAAGGGGGACATACAGTATCAACTATAAGCCAAAGTTGGGCAGGGGTGCGGGTGTGCGCAAGAACAGAAGCAGAAAAGAGGAAAAAGCAGTTTTTTCATGGAATCCCTTTAGTTTCCCTGTCTCATATGTATAATAACTTTTGCTAATTACTACTTTGGTGATTCATTTGTTTTACTTCTGTTATTTATGAACTTTTCAACTCACATGTATGATCTTCCTCTATTTCTTGTACTTACAGTATACTATATTATACTCATGAATTTAGACTTAGGATCCATGGTTCCGATGTTAGGCAGCTCTACACTACACATTGTCCTTAAAATATTTACAGTATCTTAGAGATTTTTCAGAATCCAGTTTCACATATCCAAGGAGACAGCCACCCTGGCCTTTCAGTCAGCTAAAGGGCAAATAGAAAGCACCATTGCCTCTGAAAAGGAAAAAGACTGAGAATGTACAAATGATAAAGATTTTTAAAGAACAAATGGCAGCTTAACAAGACAAGGAATGGTCAAATGTGCAAGAAAATCAGAGAAGTTTCGGCTTTAAAGTCTTAATCTTGTTAAGATAAGAATTTGTCAATGAGCTCAGTGGGAAAATTGGATTATACTTTGACCCATGGTTGGATGAGTTGCAGAATATCTTTCAGGACAAGAAAATTAAATAAAAATAAATTAAATTCTTCTTTGATGGGGGACATAAATATTCCCTAGCCACCATCTTCTTTCTTCCTACCAAAAAAGATACATGCTACTTAAATAGAGAGCTCTAGGAAACTATCCAGGAATTTTTTTTTCCCCTCTACCCAATTATTACTTAAAATCTTGCCACTTTTATTCTCTCAGTATAGTCCTTTACATTTTCATGGTCTTTTAGATCTTTCAGTCACTCTCCCAGACATTGGTGAGTGTCTACTTAATAGCTATTTCCCTCTTCTTACCAAGTGAACTCTTTTTTTCCCCCCCAGTTGTCAGTATTTCTGCATGTGAGGGCATGCTTCAGGGAAGGCTGGCCCTTGCCTACGGCAGAAATCTTGATAACCCAGTTATGTTTATTGGATAATTATGGATTGATTAAGCCAATTTTGGTAATTCCATTGCCTATTGACAATGATTGATTAAGGAGTACTATGTGACTTAATGCAGGTCAGTAAGACATGAGGAGAAGAAAGCTGGGGATTCTTAAAAAATTTTTTTAGATCTTCAAAAGGTGCACAAAGATTTCGTCCCCTTCCCACCTGTCCCACCTCTGGACGTTGCTGTTTATGCACACACTGTTTGGTACCGGCATACCTATCCCGAGGCAACAATAAGAACTAGTTGACAAGATGAGAAGAGCAGAATGGAAATAAGGCTTTCCGTGCTGATTTGTTTTTCCCAAAGAAATCATAACACTTCATCAAAATGATCTGAAATAAAAGTAGGGAGAAATAAAGGCAACATCTGTTAATAGACATAGAAAAGGAATTTTCAAGTGGTCTTAAAGATTAAAAGAAACTGCACAATGGCAGAACAGGCCAAGTTGATAAATTTCTTCATTATTTCTGGCACATAAAAGTTTCTCAATATTTCAATATTGGATTCTTATTCATCCTTTTTGTTTAATATGTTGCTGTACCTGGATTCCTGTAGATGAGTGAAGCTCCTGCTCCATCAAAAACAGGTTCCTGGGGGCGCCTGGGTGGCTCAGTAGTTAAGCGTCTGCCTTCGGCTCAGGTCATGATCCCGGGGTCCTGGGATCAAGCCCCGCGTCGGGCTCCCTGCTCTGCAGGGAACCTGCTTCTCCCTCTCCCACTCCCTCTGCTTGTGTTCCCTCTCTCGCTGTGTCTCCCTCCGTCAAATAAATAAATAAAATCTTAAAAAAAAAAAAAAAAAAAAAGAACAGATTCCTGACTTAGATCTCTACTGCTTGACTAGTAAAAAAAATAACCAGTAAGTCAGGGATGTTCCTAAAAGCACCTTCCTACCTCTCCATCTTGGTCTTCTATGACTCCTGACTCCTCATGCATGTTTTAATCTTTAGCTACACGTAACCAGTGTATTTGACACCGATGTACTCTCTCATGCATCAGTACCATTGTGTATATCTATGGTATGGCCCTAACTTACCTCTGCTGCTCCTGTCAGTGGGTGGAGCCTCCAAATGGTGTTCATGAGAACTGTGGAGTGCTGAGCAATAGAAAATCTCTTTTCAACTCTGACAGCAAGAATGTAATGAACCTCCCTAAAATAAGAGAAGAATATCCTTCCCTTCTCTCCAGCAACATGGTAGAGGAGGCAAAACAGAAATATGGCTACAGTTCTGAGCAAAAAGAAGAAAGCCATTTCAGGGTTTAACAAGGAAAGTATGTAGACAGCAAGCAATTTACAGAACCGATGGAATAGGAGAGAGAGTAAAAGATCGGAAAGAAAGTCTCTGTAGAAATCATTTGGTTAAGACTTATTTCTTGAAACAAACTGAACAATGGGATTAGCAGGGACTCAACAATAAGTCCTCCAGCATGATAAAGTGATAACTCCCTCACAGTGTGCCTTTGGCCTTGTGCACACACCAACAGAAAAACAACCCAGAGGATAAGGATTCTCATAGTTCTCTTGTGGTGATTGCAGTCATTTAAAAAAAAAAAATTCTTACTGTGTTTACAAAAATCCTTCCAGGTATTTTGAGATATAAGTACTTTTACTGAGTAGCTTGTTCCTACTGTTTTTAATAAGTGCTCTAAATTAGGAAATAAAGCAAGTAGAACTCTTTATTAGTCAGGGTCCCATCAGGAAATGAAACAAAATGCATACTTGAAATTGAGGTTATCTGAGGAATGTTTAATAAAGATGGTACACGATTTCCTTTCCTTTGGTGCCTACGGTTCTCAGTCATGCCTCTTCAAAGAATGAAGAGGTAGACTAGATGAAGAGTGGTGGGCAGCAAAGCAAAGTTTACTGAGTGTTAGTAAAGTTTATTGAGCAGTAACACAAAGCTCCCAAAGAGGGAGGGGACCGGAGAAGGTTGCCTATTTGGTGTTTAGATCTGGTAGGTTTTATGGGCTTGTTGGCAGGCTATTTTAATCTGATTAACCCTCCATGCCCCTGTCACCCAATCAGGTTTTTGTCACCTACCTATCATGTGCGGAAAGGGTTGGAGAGACACTAATTTCTATAGCTTTGTAGTAATGCCTAAAGAATCATTAGAAAACATTGAACCACAGTGCATTTCATTTTAAAATGACAATAATATATAGAGTAAGAACAATGAGAGGAGAAAAAGACTTGAGACACACTGCAAACATATTTTCTTTCAAAACTACACAAGAAGTGCAGTGAGAGGAATCTAGCCATGTGGACCCTTTGAAAATAGTTTTCCCAATAATTTCCTCTCCAGTAAGGGTAATCATTGCCCTTCTGTACGGTTCTCCAATTGCAAGTACATTTCAGGAACTGACACAGAGGACGATGAAGAGTTCTGCTAATGATGGTCAATATTTTTAAACTATGTGGAAGCTGAGATAATAGTTAAATGGAGACTCGTTTAGTCAGTTCTCCTGGGTAATTGTCCTAACTGCCAAGTACATAGGGAGGCTGTACACATCTGCAACCAGATATTGCAAACAGGAAAATCAGCCCCTGTTCTTCATTCTATTAACATCAGACCTCATTTGAAAAGAGGTAAAATTCAAAGCAACATTCCTGCCATCTACTATTACTGTCCTAGATTTTACCAGACAATATTGGCTACTTGATTCTGATTAAGGATAGTCGGAAGAAGGGCAAGCAGGGACAAGGGGCCCCCCTGCTCTAAGAGGAAAACACCCTTAAAAGGATCTTACACCCACCCTGGAAGGAGCCTTCCACCCTTTCCCACTCGATAGGTAGATGACAAAAACCTGATTGGCTGACAGGCGCATGGAGGATTAATCAGATTAAAACAGCAGGCTCATAAGCCCATAAAAACCCCTTGACTTAGAAACTCCAGTGGCAACCCTCTCGGGTCCCCTCCCTCTTTGGGAGCTTTGTACTATATAAACTTTGCTTTGCTGTCCACCACTCTTCGTCTGGTCTACCTCTTCATTCTTAGAAGCAGTGTGACTAAGAACCTTGGCACCGAAGGAAAAGAAATCCTATAACAATTTCAGTATTAACTTCAAGAAAGTGACTTCCCAAGGATTGAGAGAGAGAGAGAGAGCTATGTCACATGTTTCTTCTCAATTCTTGAAAAGATGATTTTGAAGCAAGTACAACCGCTTTTTAAAAATTCAGATTATTGAAAATCATTTTAGAGGGACAAATTTTGCTCAATAGTATTTTTGCACTGACTATCAAGGTGGTAGGGGGCACTTAAACATTGTGGTTGTGCTCTGAAATGTGGTTGGGATTTTGTCAGTGACCTAAAGCGTCCCTATTGGAGCTTTCACGATCTCTCTTCCTTTTTTGGATAATTTTATTTGATAGAGAAATCATCTAAGTAAAGCTCTGGAAGAATATAATTTGAACTATTGAGAGAGGAGGGGTTGAATATTTAGACATTGTTCACACTAGAACATCAACTTTACTAGATAATAAAAATCCAAGAAACAAACAAAGGAAACAGGAAGGAAGGAAGGGGATGAGGAGGGAGATGATTGGAGGCAGAGAAGGAAGAAGGGAGGGAGAAAGTAGGGGATGAGGGAGGGAAGGAAGACTAATCCTTCAAATCACAGGAGATGTGTTTGTGAAAGGCTAAAGGAATGGACTGGTTCTGATGAGTGCTACGGCATTTGAATTCTGTAATATACGTTTAAGTTTTTTAAAAAGACATTTTGAAATTGGTAAAACAATGATTTAAAGAGAAATGTAACATTGCCTCATTTTATTTAGAAATTCATTTGGTAATATTCTGAGGAGTTTTACTCAGTAGGCAGAGACTCAACACATTAAACCAATCCAAGTCTGAAAAGAAGAAATGAGAATAAAATTCTAACTAACTAACTAACTAACTAACTAAAACCATATGACTGATTTTGGTGCCCAAATAGGAAAATATATCTCTTCACTTTGATTTATACATCGTTCTTCAGTTGCGTTTATAGAACTGAATTTACATGAGGCTTGACTATACAGGAGTTTACTACAGGTGTTCTGGAAAAAAGAATTATCTTTTTGGTTTAAATGTTAACTCCCAAATAAAAAAGCCCCAGGTTTGCTTTCATATGTCATGGTAAAAATCAACTAGAAACAATCATATCCATCCTTAAAGAAATGTTTTAAAATTGGCTCTGAACTTTCATCTTCCAGATGGGCAGCCTCAAGCAGGCCCTGCTGAGGTGGCACATTAAAGGCCTGAATATGCCTCCAGTCTACACATGGATTCCCCAGGTTGACAATAAATATTTAAAGAGTTGCTGGTGTGTCACAAAAACAAAACTGCACCTTGTGTCTGTGTAGGATGGTTTATAAATAAATCTGTTTTTCACTTTTTACTTGTCATTTTTATTTAAAGGGGCTGAATCAGCTGCGTTTTCAAGGGCTCACCGCTATGCTCAGCCACATGGCTGAGTTACACAGTCCATCAGAAGCTACAAATAGGTGCCATTTGAAACCATCCATATGTTCTATGAGTGCTACCAATGTACACATTCATGTTTCCAGTAGAAAATATTTCTCTCTCTCAGAGCCCCAGATGACACCACTTGAGCAATAGTAAGAATGTATACATTCATTCGTTTGCAAACATTATTCTAGGCACTTCTAAGTACTGGGACTGTAAATCATGATAATATTGATAACTAAGCAACCAATGTCATTCACTGAACAACTATTTTATGACAGGCATAGCATTTTACATCATTTAATTCTCTCCAAAATTCTTTGAGATGGATATAATCCCATTTTTATAGATTTGAAATCTTAATCCAGAAGGAAATGTTTTTACTGTCACACAAGGGTAAACCATAGAACTAACACATCTTCAAACTGGGACTTACTGTATTTGTCTATTCACTTTAAATAAGTTGCTAAGATTTTCTATGCAGAAGGCCACCTACATCTAAGATGGGTTCACATCATATTGGATGGTGACAAACTGACCCAAAGAGGCCCTATCTTATAGGGGAAGGATGACTGCTAGGAGCAAACAATAGAAGGCAGAGGAGAAAGGGAAAGGAGGTGCATCAGCTCTAAGTGCATAATGAAAGCTACATAATAATATGGTCCCAGTTTTCCATTAGATTTTTTTTGAAAGTTTTGAGTTCCAGAATTACATTTTTTTTTTTTTTTTTTTACCAAAGATATTCAGGAAAACAATGAGAAGATTTGCTGCCCTCTATTGAGTGCTAACTCTGAATTAGAAACTGTACTAAGTGCTTGCACAGTTTGTTCAATTCAGTCCTACCTGTGAGGCAAATACAGATAGTTGCTCCCATTGTTTATTGAGGCTTGGTGAGATGGAGTGGCTTCCTTAAGTTCATATAGTTCATAAATGCAGAACCAGGATTTGAATATAGTCAACGTTCTTCACCACTACTCCTGCTGTCTTGTACATTGCATAACTAAAACAGGAGAAAATTTAGTTGGTACAGAAATATATTCTACTTTTTCTTTTTATTGAAGTATAATTGATATGTAACGCTGTATTAGTTTCAGGTGTACAAGATAATGATTAGATATTTGTATATACGTATTTTAAAATGATCAGCACAATAAATCTAGTTAACATCTATCACCATACATAGTTATAATTTTTTTGTGATGAGGCCTTTTAATATTTGCTCTCTTAGCAACTTTCAAATATATAATACAGTATTATTCATTATAGTTACAATGCTGTATATTATACCTCCATGACTTATTTATTTTATAACTGAAAATTTATACCTTTTGACACTAATCACCCATTTTGCCTGCCCCCCCCACCTCTGGTACGTACCAATCTGTACTCTGCATCCATAAGCTTAATATTTTAGATTCCACATTTAGTGAAATCAAACAGTTTTGGTCTTTCTCTGTGTGACTTATTTCACTTAGCATAATGCCCTCGAGATCCATTCAAATTGACACAAATAGCATGATTTCCTTCCTTTTTTCTGGCTAAATAATATTCCTGTGTGTGTGTGCATGTGTGTGTGTATGTGTGTATTACATTTCCTTTGTCTGTTCATCCATTGATGGACACAGATTGTTTCCATGTCTTGGTTATTGTAAATTATGCTGCAATGAACATGGGTGTGCATATATCTTTTCAAGTCAGTGTTTTTGTTTTCTTTGTATAAATATCCAGAAGTGGAATTGCTGGATCATATGGTAGGTCTATTTTTACCCTTTTGAGGAACTTCCATACTGTTTTCCATAGTGGCTGCAGTAATTTACATTCCCACCAAGAGTGCACATTTTCTTCACATTTTCACCAACACTTGGTATTTCTTGTCTTTTTGATAATAACTCATCTGGCAGGTATGAAGTGCTATCTCATTGTGATTTTGATTTGCATTTTCCTAATGATTAGTGATGGTGAGCATGTTTTTATGTGCCTATCAGCCATCTGTAGGTCTTCTTTGGAAAACTATCTATTCAAGTCTTCTGCCCATTTTTTAATTGGGTTGTTTGGGTTTTTTGATATTAAGCTGTGTAAGTTCTTTATCTTTTTTGGATATTAACCTCTTATGGGCTGTATGATTTGCAAATGTTTTCTCATTTTGTAGCGTGCCTTTTCATTTTGTTGATGGTTTCCTTCACTGGGAAGAAGCTTTTGAGTTTGATGCAGTCCCGCTTGGGTTGATGTTTGCTTTTGTTGACTTTGCTTTTAATGTCAGATCCAAAAAAATCATCACCAAAACTGATGTCATGGAGCTTATGGCCTATGTTTTCTTCTATGAGTTTCATGGTTTAAAATTTTACATTCAATTCTTTAATCGATTTTGAGTTAATTTTTGTATATGTTGTAAGGTAGTGGTCCAGTTTCATTTTTTTGCATGTGACTGTCCAGTTTTCTTAATATCATTTATTGAAGAGACTGTCCGTTCCTCCTTGTATATTCTTGGCTCCTTTGTCATAAACTAATTGACCATGTATACATGGGCTTATTTCTAGAATCTCTATTTTATTCAATTGATCTATTTGTTTTTGTGCCAATACTGTTTTGCTTGCTATAGCTTTGTAATCTAGTTTGAAATCAGGGAGTGTGATGCCTTTTATTCTACTTTTGATTTAATCTCCACTTCCCTGAGGTGACCATTCGAGACATTTCAGATAAAAATCAAATACAGAAAAAATGTTATTCACCCCATTATAATAACAAATATTTATTGAGCACTTACTTCATGACAGGCATTCAAGTGTTTTATTTAATTCTGACCAAAGTCCATAATATAATTATTTTAATTTTGTCATACTTTACAGATGGGAAACTGGGACATGTTAATTTATTTCACAAATGTATTAGTATCTATTGCAGTTAACAAATTATCACAAAGTTAGCAGCTTAGAACAACACACATTTGTTATCTCAGTTTCAGAAATCTGGACCTGACTTAGCTGGGTCCTTTGATTTAAAACATTACAAGGTTGCAATCAAGGTGTCAGCTAGGGAAAGAGTTTCATCCAAAGGCTCTTGGGGAAGGATCTACTTACCAGCTCACATGAATGTTGTCAAGGTTTAGTTTTTGTAAGCTATTGGACTCAAGGCCTCAGTTGCTTTCTAGACATTGCCAGAACAGTTCTTAGTTCCTTACTATGTGGACTTCTCCATATAGCTTTATCAAAGCCAACAAATGAGGCTCTGCTGACAAGACAGAAGTTACTCTCTTATGTAACTTATTCACACAAATGGCATTCTATTATTTTTCTTGTATTCTATTGGTCACATGCAAGTTGCTAGTTTTGCTCACACTCAAGAGAAGAATACACAGAAGCTTAAATATCAGGTGGCAAGGATCATTGAGAAACATCTTACAGTCAGCCCACCACAACAAATATTTTTGAGCACCTACCGTGTACTCATGAAACATATTCTAGAGGTGCTTAAAGTGGCTAAGAACATATTTCAAGGTGGAAAATTAAATAATTGAAGGAATAAATAAGAAAAAGGAAGCCATTTAGGGGGGTTTTCAACAGTATCTAAAACTCCTCTCAGAAAAAAAAGTCCTTTCAAATGTAATCCATATAGAATAACTTTGGAGCCAGGGGTAAGATGAAGCTTCATATCAAAAGATGAGATACAGTCCACATGCACAATTAAGCTATAGTGACTTACCTGTCTCAAAAAGTAGGCAACCTACCGTGAATTCGGATATGTTTTGTTCAAGAGAATGAAGTATTTTCCAATATCCAATGCAGATTAATGTAAAATTATTTGCAGTTATCAATTTGTTTTACTTTTCAATGAGACTTAAACTATTTCAACAGGGAACTGACAATTAGAGACTATTTGAAGATGATGCCACTACAGACCTTCTTCTAAAAATCTGCTTCTAAAATATTTTTTCTTTTTGTTAAATTAATGCAAAGGAAGGTCATACCTACCTCTCAATGTTTTTGTCATCATTTTTGCTATAGTGAAATATCACTAAAGTTGTCAAGTGTTGATCTTTTCTGGAGTTTAAAAGTCCTTTTGGGGAATGTTCAAGTACATAAAGAAAAGGGATGCATCACCAGCAACTTGGATTAACTTACTGTACAATCTGAAGGAACGTGACTTCTATTGTTTGCTTCAAAAATATTTTATATTCACGTAGAAAAAATAGCAAATAAAAAATTCTGCTATTGAGTTATCACTAAAACATTTTATTATAGCTCTCTGTCCTTTTTTCTATGCATATATATATATACATAAATGCATGCAATAATTACTTGCTTGCAGTTATCCTTAAATTTTTTTTTTTCATACACCTCATATTCAACCCTCAGAATATATCCAGAGTCCAAATACTTCCCTCCACATCTGCTGCTACTGCTCTAGCTCAGTCCACCATCAGTTCTCCTGACTGGTGTCTCTTCTTCCACCCTCGCCCCGTATAGTCCACTGTCTACACAGCAGCCAGGACCATCCTTTTAAATGTATGTCAGTTTATGAGTGTGTTTGCTCAGAAACTTGCACTGGTTTGCCATCTTAGTTAGTCAAAATAGTTAAAATCCTTACATTTTCGGGGCGCCTGGGTGGCTCAGTTGGTGGAGCGTCTGCCTTCGGCTCGGGTCGTGATCCCGGGGTCCTGGGATCGAGCCCTGCATCGGGCTCCCTGCTCAGCGGGGAGCCTACTTCTCCCTCTCCCACTCCCCCTGCTTGTGTTCCCTCTCTCGCTGTCTCTCTCTCTGTCAAATAAATAAAAAACCTTAAAAAAAAAAATCCTTACATTTTGTCCCAGAAGGTCTTATGATGTATATCACTTCCTGCATTTTCCCTGTCTTTCCCTACCACTTGTCCTCTTGCTTACTCTTTGGTACACTGGTCTCCTTGCCATTCTTGAAAACACGAACACATCTTTTTTTGCAAGCCTTTGTACTTGCTCTTTTATCTGCCGAACTACAATATTCTTCCCCATGGCTCGTTTCTCATTTCTTTTAGATCACTGTTCAAAGTTCACCTTATCAGAGAGACCTTTCTTGACCACCTCCTACTTTGTTACTTTTTTATACTTCTAACTCATTTTATCTCAGTGAACTTCTTATATATTTACTTAATTATTGCTTGTCATCCCCACTAGAATGTAAGCTCCATGAATGAGAGTGGGGACTGGGATTTTTTAGTTCACCGCTATATCCCTACTACCAAAGACAACTCCTGGCATATACTAGGTGCTTATTAAGTTTTGTTGAATGGGTGAATAAATAATTGAATTAAAAATAGTAGCAGTGATAACAATAATAATATAATAATAAACTTTTATTTAATATTTCATAATATTTAATATCAAAAAATATAAAGCTTTATCATATCATCAGGCTTTTTTTCCCTATGTGCCTAGTATTTTTTTTTGAGTAGGCTCCATGTCCAATGTGGGGTTTCAACTCACAGCCCTGAGATCAAGAGTTGCATGCACTACTGTCTGAACCACCCCTCTATGTGCCTAGTATTCTAATGTTTCATGGAATACTTAATCCACCCATATTTTTGTTTTCTTTCCCCAAATTTTCTAGATGATAGACAATATTATAGCAAAAATATTGTCCATAAATGTCACACATACATACATATATTTAGCATAATTTTCTATAAATGAAACTCTTAATTCAGACAGAATACTTATTCAGACAGAGTAATACATATCAAAATGTCTACCAGAAAGATGGTACATTACTTCCAGTGGAATATGAAAGTATTAGTTTTCTCACATCTTTGCTAAGACCTAATATTACCAGGCTTTTAAATTTTCCCTGAGAAAATATAGTGTATTTTTCTTTAAAATTTTTATTTCTTCAATTACTAATGAATTTGAACATACTAGATGTTTTATGAACTAGCATTTTGTGTATTTGCTCAGTGTTTGTTTTTTGTTAAATAAATTATTTGCGTATTATAATACACACTGTAGTTTGTCATTTACATCTATTTTTATGGTAATTTTATTTATAAAAAATTTGAATTTGCTTAATCAAGTTTATACTCTAGTCAATAGAAAATCTACCTTAAATTGCTTAAACTCATAAATGAGATCATGTATGATCAAACGTGCTTGGGGACTCAAGTTTGAGACTCCTTGAAACATTTTCTGTTAATAGATTTTTCCACCTAGAGCTTTAAGAGAACTTTGTTAGCATTTCTCAATATTTTCCATGCACAGTCATTAAGACTACAAAAACAATTTTAGAATGTCAAGTTGAAACTTCAGGGGTAAATGAAATAAAACTGGTTTAGCTATAAGTATACCATCTTGTTATATTAACTTGGTGCACTTAACTTCACTAGACGCCTGGTTAATCAGCCCACTCCTTTATACTTGTAATCTTTAGATTGCCCCTTTGCTAGTTGGAATCATATTGTTATATAATATTATGACTCTTAAATACTTGGGGATCATTTACTTCCTTTATTTCTCAAATAACATTAACAGCTTATATAAGTTGAGTGTCTGAATTAAGATTGCTCTGTAACAAGACTAAAAACTGGATCTTTTGATTTTCATACTATATTATGCTTCTCCTCCATGGATCACCATATAGATATTTACTGATTTTAATTTCACCCAATTCTTTGATTTCTGAAAAAACAAATGTAAAATTCTATGGAATAATTGGGACGTTAAGGGATAATTCTTAAAGGAACCCATTTCATTGTTGATCAGAGTCCAGAAGAGGGCTTTTCAGTTGTTTTTTCTCCACTCCTAGTCCAGGAATCCCCATTTTCATTAACAGTGCCTAGGAGAAGAGAATCTCTGCATGAAAAGCAGCAGGAACTGAATTCTCATTTATAGGAAATTCTTCATAAAAATAGGGGTATTATAAGATAATCCAAATTTCCAAAACCCTGGGAACAGCACTAGGACTCAGTATTATAATTCAGGTAATTCAAGATATTCCAGAGCGGGGGGGTGGGGAGAATGTAGCTGATGAGGGCAAATGAAAGAATGAATCAGATACAAAAGCAGGGGCAGAGAGCAGATCAAATTGGATAGAAATTGGCAATGGAATAAAAGGTAGACCAGAAAGCCAAACTAAATAAGAAGTTCTGCAAGAAAGTACTTTGATTGTTTGGACTGGCTATCTGGGCCCGCTCTGTCTTTTTCTTAACATGGTCAGGGGCTGGATGCCCTGGGGAGATGCTTGATTCTTAGCAGTGCCAGGCTTTTCATTTAGGATCAACATTGTTCTCAACCCAGTTCCTCGGATTCCAGTGAGTTAATTCTGCTCTCACTTCATGGCTACTGCATGGGCTTTGGAGTAAGAAAAACTCAAAATCAAACCTCAGATTCACTATTACTATGTGACTTTGGACAATTTGGTTAAACTTTTGAATGTGTGTGTACATAATTTAGTGTGTGTGTGTATATATATATACATACACATATATATACAGCTTAGTTTCCTAAATGACACATAGTAAGTGTCCAATAAATGATATGTACTGAGACTATAACTCTTTCTATCATAACTCTAATTTATTAAACTTTTAAATTGTTTTTAAATCTTCTCATTCATACTCAGTGGTCCAGTTAGGTTTCTCTTTTACTTTGTGGTTGTAAGTTAGAAATAAAATGACATAAAGGTAATAAAAAGATAAAATAAATTCTCTTTTGCCTTAAAGTCTCTTGCTCAGTGTTTATTTTGACACATTGAATGAAAACAGATAAGGAATTAATTCTAATTAAAAAAGGAAGCTGGAAGCTAAAAAAAAAAAATGAAAGAAAACCTCACAATTTCCTAACAAATTAGAAGTCTCAAGAGAAATGAATCAATGACAACACAGTCCTACATCGTACACAGAACCCTTTTTATTATTTCTGGTTATAATTTCTCTAATTTGTACAAATGACCTACATTTCCCTGGGGTTTGAGTCATCCAGGAGACTGATAACAAAAGATTTGCAATCCTGTAATTCAAGATAAGTACTCATTGCAAATATAAGAGTGACATCAGTCCCTGGAATTTAGAGATCACAATTACAAACATTCAAAAAAATACGTAAATTTACTAAAGGCAAACACAGTATAGACTTCAGTGTGATGAGAATACATTTACTTAAGGTACAAAATTTTGTATT
Source organism: Phoca vitulina (assembly GCF_004348235.1). NCBI lineage: Eukaryota > Metazoa > Chordata > Mammalia > Carnivora > Phocidae > Phoca > Phoca vitulina. The sequence continues at coordinate 67,558,309 of NW_022589706.1, forward strand.
AGTAGTTGCTTAGTATAAAATTTCTAAACTCTCTTGAAATGCAGATATCAAGTTTAACGTTTGTTTCCTAATTTATTTTATTCAGGTATTATTATGAAAATTCTTCCACTATTTAAAAACTTACTTATCTTTTCAGCTTTTGCCAATTCAACAACTTGTGAAATTTCTTTGAAAAATAAAGTTAAGTGTAATTAAATTGTTAACTTTATTATTATATTTTACATGTTTATTCGTTTATTTTGTTTTTAAAATGAAGGGGGGGATTTCGGAGGGGGAGACAAACCATGAGAGACTATGGACTCTGAGGAACAAACTGAGGGTTTTAGAGGGGAGGGGGGTGAGGGGATGGGTTAGTCTGGTGATGGGTATTAAGGAGGGCACGTATTGAATGGAGCACTGGGCGTTATACACAAATAATGAATTATGGAACACTACATCAAAAACTAATGATGTAATGTATGGTAATTAACATAACATAATAAAATAAAATAAAAAATAAAATAAAAATAAAATAGTAGTATTCTGATAAATGGTATATTTAATATGCACGTATACTATCTCCATATCTCTCACTTTCTCACCAACTCACACCCACTCAGTAAGCCAGTAAATACTCCTAATTTGGGTTAGTAGCTCCAAGTCATATCAATATTTTTCTTGGCTCAAAAGTGTTTATTCAAGGTTCTAAGAGAAATCTGTTTTTAGTGTTAATATAATTGTAAAAATAAAGGCTATTACTACATGGCCATACATTCCTTTTCCGGAATCAGTCAAAAGCATATTGTTTTCAAAGATAGAGTCAGGAAATATGAAGTTCAACTTTACAATTACAATTAAATCCAGTGAAATGGGTCTTACACACTGCTTGGGAAAGTAAATGCAGAATAGGACCGGCTTTCTAGAGGGCAATTTAAAACTCTCCATTTATCTCCTTAAATTTTCATATATTTTGTTAAATTAATTTCACTTCTATAAATGTAGCTAATAGGAGAAAATCAGAGATGTATGCAGATATTTATGAAAAAGATAGTAAATATAACAATATTTTACCATAACAAATTGAAACACCTAAAATAGCAGTATGGAATTCATTAAATAATTATAAGATCTGTCTATATAATACAATATAGCATTTAACTATTTTTTTTAGCATTTAACTATTTTTAAATTAATGTGTAGGGACATGGAAATATGCTTATAACATAAAGTTAAGTGAAAAAGAATAAACATTGTAACCCTAATTTTGGAAGTATATATGTCAAAATTATCCCTGTAATTATTAACATATGATAGAATTAGGAGAAATTTTATTTCCTATTTTATATATTTTATGTTTTCCCTAATAAACATATATGACTTATATAATCATAATAAAATGACAAATGATACAAATGTTATATACAATTTGTATCTATAGCTACAGTCTCTTATGAGCACAAGAACTTAATTGACAAGTGGCTGCTTTATATTGCACATGTTATTTTCTTGATTAGCTCAAGCTCCACATACCCCTCAAATTTGCTACTCTTCCATAATTTCATAATTCTATTTATTTTATTACTATCTGCTTAGTCACCCAACATAGAAAGTTAAATTCATACTGATCTGTTTCTTTCATTGTCCCAAAATAATTAGTTCCTAAGTTCAGGTCATTATTTCTCTTAAATGGTTCTTGAGTGTATCTTTTTCCTAAATCAAGGACATCTATAGAAAAAGGCTTCAAAGTTCTAAACATGTTATATAAAGATCACAAAAATATATTGAGCTTAATATATTGGAGAGTCCAACTTAGCCATATGTTCTAGCCATCCCAAACTCTTTACCATTTCCTAAGTAAGAAATGCTATTCCCTTTAAAACTTCAACTTGCTATATAAAACAACAAAAATTCCTCCTCTTCTCTGAATTCTCATCTAAGTATTCTTGGGACAATTAACTGAGCCATTTTTACTGTTCCTCAGCCTACTTTTGAAGAACCCAACATATGGAGTTGTAATTATTTGCTTTATATAAGTTCTCTTTACTAGATTGTGGTCTCCTTTTCAGAAAGGACCATACTTTGAATCTTAGATTTGAATCTTTTTTTTTTTTCTGTCTCTAGTATTAACAGAGGGTGAAATATATGGTAGACATTTATTTTTTTTACTGTATAACATTCTTTTGATTGTTACTCTGTGTTATGCTTCTAAATTCAAAAGATTTCTATTGCTCAATTGATAAATACATATATTTCACTTTAGTCTCTGTTCATACAATACTTAGAATTTATACTGATGTCATTTAATAGAAAAGTAGCCCATCTTTAAGAAGAATTCTTTATATTATCAAGACAATTATAGTGACTTTGTAAGGAAATCTATCTTTGTTGAAAATCTAGTAAGTTCCAGGATTTTGCCCGATACTTTAGATATTTAATTTTGCTTAATTCCTTACTTAAAAATGAAGAAACCGAAGCCCAGGATATTTAAATAACCTTTGTAAGATCTCATAGCCAATAACCATTGGATTTAATATTTTCTGAGCTCAGTAACAAAATTGTTACAGAAGCAAGAAATAGTAGTACTATAGAATTTAAATTATCTTAATATTTATAGGAAATACCACTAAATTAATAAATGTTTTGCTTGATCCTGAATTCTCTTGTTTCCCTTATGTATCTGCAATTGATGAGATATTTGACAAGGTATCTCAAGACATCCTTAGGAATAATACCAAGAAATACAGGCTAGATATTAATGTAATTAAGGGGAAAATAAAGTGCTTATATTGTGACACTTAGAGGCTGTTAATGGATTGATCCCAATCTGTTACCACTTTATTAATTTTTTGAATAAAGAATTAGCATAATTATCACATTTGCAGATAAAATTGTAGCTGTGACAAAAATACACTGGAGGAGAGAAGCAGGGTGAAATAATATATAGAGGGATTAGAAGATTGGACTAAATCTTTAGAAATTGCATTTAAAAGGAATTAATATAAATTCTCAGTTTTGTTTCCAAAAATCCAAGTAACATATTAGGAAAAGATAACTGAATAGCAAACAAAGGTGGAGAAAATAGAATAAAAGGAAATATTTATTGTTTTCCTTTAATTATCAGCTCAAGGCAAATCAATAGGACATGTGGCTCCCTCAGACAAGAAAACAAAACCAAAGGAGGGGATAAAATAATTCCTGCCTGAACTGTTTGTAAAGAAATCATTTCCACTGATGAATGCAGAATCTTCCATAATTTAGCAGCTAGTAGCAAATGAGGGTCTCCAGGTGGGGTAGGGCACCTAATAAAACTGACCTTATAACATTGTCAATACATTTTGCCTTTTTGTCAGAATTCAGCCACTTAATATAGTGTCCATCATAAAGGTGGATGCTGGTGGGCGTTGCTCCCCTCCAGTAAGGCAAGGAAGGACAAAACTATTTATTTTGCATGTACACTACAAAATTGAGCCTGGTTGGAATTTTCAGAGATTTTACTGAACACTAAGAGAAAACAAAAGAGAAATTATCAGATAAATCAAGAAATATAGAAACAGTTTCCCTTAAAAGATTTGAGTCTGAGGCTCAAACTCTGCCTCAGTCTATAGGTTACCCCAAATGAGCTCATAGAGCTTTGTAGGCACAGAGCCAAAGTTATCTCTAGCTCTTAGCTTGCCCATATTTGGAGAATGCCAACTTCTGATTGATTTTCCAGGAACCAATTGCCCAAATATCTTGTTCTCTTGACAAATCCTAGTCTTCTACAATATAGTTCAGCATTTTAGGACAAAAAACCGTGAATCTCCCATAATAATTGCTCAGATTTATGTTGCATGAATAACTTCAATTTTACCTTTCAGATGACTCTACCTTTTATACTTTTTCATGCTCCAAAGAGTAACAATATTCTAATTCAAAATCTGTCCTGCAAGACACTTTATTAAAAGGGATCTGGGGTCAAAAAAGTTTGGGAAACACTGCACTATGTTCATCCCTCAGGGAGTCATCTGGCACAGTATCATTAAAATTTCTGATGTGTTCTACACTTTAAAAGCCTGTTAGATTTAAATTTGCTGGAACTTGAGTTAACTGAAAGTTTTCCAAGCTAATTTGATCAAAGAACAAATTATGTATATGTATTGTATATGTGTATAACATATATTAACTTCCCATGGAAGATAGTTTTTTCCAATATTGCCCTAACTAAAGAAGTATACAGTCAGATTTTACATGTAAACATGTAAAAAGCAGGTCATTCCCTTCAGAAAACAAAGTTTCTAGAACTAGATGGGCTTTGCTTTATGTGTTTAAACACATAGTATTTCACTTCTGAGAACCATTTCTCCAAATAATCTGGACATATATTTTTTTTTTTTTTGAGAGAAACCAAGAGGTTTTATAAAAGTATTAAAACCATGCCCCATGATTTCAGTTTGGAATAAGTGGGGATGAGATACTTAGCATGCACAAGAGTGATATAGGGTTGGAAAATGTCATTGATTGCCTCAATAACTGCATATGAAATAAATCCATGTCAAACAAGTTTAGCGTTTTTGTGTATTGTCTCAAGACAAAAACAAGGGTCTCTAAGTAGATTCTACAGGGAGAGAGACTTCAGGTCATTATAACAACACTTTATAACTATTAGAGCTATTAAATATTTAATAGGGTGATTCACAAAGATATAGAATTCTCATTATTGGGAGAGGTTCTTTGGTTCACCTGCAGTCTAGGTACTTACACAACTCCTACTAAAAATACAAACGTGGCTTCTAGAAATGCATACCTAACCCAGAAGCACACACATACACATAATGGTAAAAACTCTCTTTAGCCTGAATAGGGAGACCTTTTCAAAGGTCTGTAAATATGCAAAGGGAGTGATTAGTTCCTTTTTTTTTTATGTAGTTACAAATTTTTATTGAAATTCCAGTTAGTTAACATACAGTAGAAGTTAGTGATTCATCACTTATATATAACACCAGTGCTCATTACAACAAATGCCCTCCTGAGTTATTAGTTTTAACTAGAGACATTGAACATGTTTTACAGATGGTGCTTCAGCATACTCCAAAAGGTATCTCAGCCAAAATAGTGAAGAAAGGAGACCAGCTTCTATGGATTCTATGATTTTGAGATCTTGCCAATATCTATTTATTATCAAATTCCATTGATTGTGTTTAAATTCTATTTATTTTTAAATTACATCAAGCTTAATTGAGTTATTTTACCATTCATTTGCATTCTTGAATTCTTTCTTCTGTTATTGAATTCAACCAGATAAGAATAAGTAAACAGAAAATATTTAATTTGAATGATATATAACAATTAAATCCAAAGAAAATAGATGGCTAATTATTTTATTGTTCGGTTCTTAAGATTTTTACATAAAACATTTTCTTCTGCTGTTGTTTCCAAATGCTATTTTTAATGAATATTATTCCTAAAGTACACATATAAAGGAAGAGGCTAGACAATTAGAGGTTTTCAGAAGTGGAAGAATAAAAATAATCTTAAATAATCCTAGAAATAGTTGTGCTAATTAAAGTTTTAACTGAAATGAAAAATATATTGATACACAAATCTCTGTAAAAGCTTTGGCTGAAAAAACATCAAATCCCACAGGCAGGTAATAAATCACAGAGGAAATACAAAGTGCATTCAAAATAATGGAGTTCCATTGAAACTAAGATATCTCAGAACCCATTGATTTCTGGGTGTTGGGGCAGAAATTAAGGGGAACATGTCACCTTAAAAAATCTACAGAGCTGCCCCACTCCCAGTGTTGCAATTATATCTGGCCTATTATCACTAGATACTAATGCAGAGATCATAATTACAGCTTGCTAAAAAGAAGTTAGGAAGTAGATATAGAGGTGTGATATCTGTAATGACTGTAAACATTAAATTTTAGTCTATGAGGACAAAGCAAGATAGCTCTCATGTGAACCTCTTACCGTCTATCTTTATGTTAGTTAATAGACCTTAACTTTAGAAGAAATAATACCAGAAACTGAACTTGGAAGAAGAGAAATGACCATGTTTCTCTTAATATCAAGTATTTAAGAAAAACATTAGTATTGATTCATAATAGATTTTATGGCAGCAAAGGTTGATTGGAATGTATTATTCAAGTCCAAATATAGACTAAGTTGTTCCTGTATATAAATATATGTTTCTTTATTTATGCACATGTGATATATTTCATGTTAATCATATAGAACAATAGAAAATACTCCCAAGATCAAGTATCTATCCAGCTTTTTCCAGGTCAGTTTGGTTCATTTATAGAAAACCATTTCCACTTGCTTTCACAGATTCACTTATTATAAGATATTTTACCTTTTTTGGCGTACAGTGAAAATATGCATATGGGAAGTATTGTGTTATCGTGCCCGTGGAAAATTTGCCATTCTGTCCCTTTAGGGGCAGCAGGATGAAGAGATACTCATATAAAAACATGCAAATTTTCCAGACAATTTTGTAAACAAATACAGAGACGTTCTTTTTTTTTTTGGCTAAGTGTCAAAAATCAGTTTTTTGGCCAAAGCAGACTATAATCTTCTAGAATGAACAGCTAGAATAAAAGAATAATTCTGAAATTTTAATATATAGATGAATTATTTTAATAATTACTTGGCTTAATGATGCAGAAACAGTAATGTCTCAGCAACATGAAGTGCAAGATTGTTTTCTTCTAGTCACCACACTGAGCACTTGGGGTACACATATTGATGTAAAGAATCTTTTAGTTCATTTTGCTTACGCTCCTGCTCATGAATTAATGCTGCCTGTCACATGTGATAAACAAAGGAGACCAAGTTGGTATCCATCAGTTAAATCATCTTCTAAGACTGTAGAACTACCTAATAGGACTTTTCATTGAAACACTTATGGCCAAAATGGTAATTAAATAATTGAATATTAAATTCAGTCCTTAGAGGTTGTTTTATTTAGTGTTATATATACTAGTCCTGAAATAATTCTGCAAAGATAGAAACATAATATGACCTAGTCTTTATTTTTGATTTATTGGCAATTAAATTATTTAGATCAATTAGTTGGCTCCAAAAGAACATAGTGTTCTTCCTAAATTTATCTATGTAATACATTTACTGTTAACATTCATAAAGGTCAGTCTATTTCCCTATTTATTTTACTATGTGAAAGTGATTAAAAGGCTTTATGTAAATATAATTCACAGTTTGCTAACCATCACTAATTCTTGCTCCATTTTATTGTAATTGTATATATGCATCCTTCAAATTGATAAAATTTTATTATAGAAATATTTTCATTCCAAGTTACCTACATTTGAAAGTACATAATGAAACATGAAGAATACATCTGAAGTGTATACTCTTGCTCTTTGTTCATATCACTGATATTACTTGCTTAGGTATAGGATAGATGGTAATCTATTTGATCATACCCCTGTTGACCATATCAGAAATAATAGTGCAGCAGACATTTGGCTATTTGGGCTTTTAAAAGATAAAGCCAAAGATGAATCTAAATGTTAGATTTTGGCCAAATCCAGAGGCCAAAACCAAACATAGACACATCCCTAAATTATGTCCATCTTCTGGCAGTTGTCCCTCTAATCACCATGAGACCCGAGTGATACCGCTCCATGACAGAATTAACAGAAAATCACTTGGACAAGTAGCATGTCAAGATAGCATATTTTGATGGCAATGTTTAGTGGTCATTGCCTAATAGGCTTAATAATCTGCTTTCAGAAGTCTCAGTCAGAGTGAGTGGTACCACCTACCCCTGCTATACATGGCTTTAGGGATATCTGGTGCAAATCCATTGTAAACCATAAGTTTGTGCTCCAGATCTTGCCCTCTGACCTACTCAGAGTCATGTGACATTGTCATGTGACATTGTGACTTCTGCTCTAATAAGATAATTACATTTTTAATGAGTCTATAAACATTTAAACATCAAAATAGTTGAACCATCCAAATACCATCTAGTCTTAGTTTATACCTTGCATTATATTTATTTGGCCAAGGCTAGGCTTCTCCAATGTCCATAGATCTCTTGATACATTGCTTAGGTACTGAAATGAAGTACAAGTATGTCTTTAATTAGCTTGCTAGTAAGAAATGCAAGTGATGTCTTCCAGGTCCTTGCCTATTTCGGCACAACCATAAAATCATTCAGAAGGAAAGGAATAATAAGATAATGGGGAAGATCAAAAAGTAAATGAGAAAAAAATTACCTAATGGAATATCTAGAAAGCAATTGTTATATTATATTAGAAAGACATTCATTATTACCAGAGTCTATGCTAGAATAAATCCCCTCCCCCTCAAAAACAAAACAAAACAAAACAAAAACAGCTTGTATATTTCAGGTATTGTTTTTACCTTTGAATATATGATCATTATTTCAACATGGATGTCTAAGTGTGTAACTATTTTACACAAAGTTATATTTATAAAACTCATGAATTTTTCTCCAAAAAATCCCAAATATACTACCACAGCCAGTCATTGTAGAACATTTTCTCTTTACCTTAATTATTATTTATTTTCCTGAGTATTTTTAGAATAAAAGAAATAGTTGATCTTTTCGTGTGTGTGCTTTTTCCCTTGGTTCTGATCTATCAATATAAAATAAACAACTTCAGTGGTGGGATTATTGGTTTATTTTAACCCATGATAATAGAATTTTAAAAATATCTACATCTATTTTTGGAAAAAAAATCAATTTTGAGGAATCTTGATAATTAAGTACAACCAAAAAGATCCAAAAATAAATATTATTTAAAAAATTCCATCATATGAAATAAAATATTGACTGTTTTTAAGACCTGTTATTATATATGTAAGAAAACACTCAATAGACAACTTTTTTTTCTCAAATGGCAGTTTTGACACAATTACATTTTCACAGGTAAAATGATGTGCAGTTAAGAAATTAAATATTCTGGGGTGTCTAGGTGGCTCAGTTGGTTAAGCGTCTGCCTTCAGCTCAGGTCATGCTCCCAGAGTCCTGGGATCCATTCTTGCATCAGGCTTTCTGCTCAGTGAGGAGCCTGTTTCTCCTCCCACTGCCTACTTGTGCTCTCTCTCTCCCTGTCAAATAAATAAATAAAAAATAAAATCTTTCAAAAATAAATATTCTTTCAGAAATATAACTGGTTTATATTTGGACTTCCAACTTACTTTGTTTAAAAATATACAGAGCAGTTGGATGTGTTTCTCATAAGATTTTGGTCATGTAGGATAAGAAAGCTAATAGGGCCCAGTAGGAATTAGACCTCTACGTTTGGATCCATTAATGCTACCTTCCAACTAAATGGGCTAACATAATAAGCTCAGGTAAAGCACACAAATTGGAAATTCTCTGTGCAAATTGTGCTCCTGAGGCAAAATGATATAGTAAACAGGCCACAGGTTCTGGGGAAAGCCATAATTATGTAGATTTCTAGCTCCCCCAAGTACTACACTTATAACCTTGGACAATTTATTCTTCTTCTTATATTTAAGAAAGACATAACAATTCTGAATTTGAGAACGATGTATCATGTACCAAAAGTATATAGTGAATGGGTTACAAAATTAGTTCCCATGCTGTTATGTGCCTAAAAACTTGGCGGGGCGGGGGGCAACAGAGTTAATAAAAAGTTTGTAGCACTATACAATACTAATAATGACAACAATAACAGAACTGTGAAGAAGAAAATAAGGAGGAGGGGAGGAAGGCAAGGGAGGAGGATGGGGAGGAGAACAAGTAGAAGTGGACAGATTGTTAGTCACTGTTTTGAATAATTTTGAGTTTCTTCAAATGGTTTTCATTCACTACTTTACCTTTTGTATTACTTATGCATAATTACATTAACATGGAATTTGGGAGTTATATGAGTCTGATTGAACTGCCATAACAAAATAACACAGACTAGCTGGTTTAAACAACAGACATTTGTTTTCTCATAGTTTTGGAGCCCAGTATTGGTTTCTAGTGAGGCTTCTCTTCTTGGCCCCCTGCTCACCACATCCTTACATGGCCTTTCCTCTGTGCACATGTAGAGAAAAGAGAACTCTGGTGTCTTTTTTTTTTTCTTTTCAGAGGGACACCAATCCTATGGGATTAAGGTCCCACCCTTATGATCTTTTTTAACGTTGATTACCATTTTAAAGGCCCACTATGCAAATATAGTCACATTAAGAGGCTAGGATTTCAATATATAAATTTGGGGAGAATGCATTTCAGTCCATAACAGGGGTGGAAAGCAGAAAGGGGGTGTCATAGTGAGAATTTAGTTGCTGCAATATCAAGGAAACTAGTTAGAAATCAAAAGAATAAAATTTTTCTAATTCACAATCTCATTTACCAACTTCCTCTTCCCTCAAAAGAATTTTAAAGGATTGTCCCATATTGTTTTCTTTCATTCGCATTATTTTTGCAAATAATTGACCCTTAAAAGCCTTATTTTTAATTTCACCTGATGAAGAACAATTGGAAAGCCATCAGTTAAGGGATTTCTCATCGGCTTTCTATAGATGACATATTTACATGTATTACTTGAGAAAAGGCTTAACTCTCTACCATTTCATAATTATAATTTCCACTAGTGTTTATGATTATTACATTTATCTCCAGAAGCTGCAGTGCTACCATCCTGTCAGCCAAAGTGCTCATCACCATATGGAAAAAGTTTGATTTGAATGAAAAACCTGGACAATCCTGCTGATGGCTGGACAGCTTCATACCACTTGAGTTAATGCTTTTCTGGACAAACCTTTAATTTCATGTTGTCTATGGGGGCTCCCTGGCTTAGATAGCAAATATCTGGGCATGAACTGTGGGTCTGTGAGGCTCAGCCAGATGCGCCCCCACAATGCTCTATGGTGTTGACTGCCTCGCCTCAGTCTCTGACACTCGGGAAATTTTCTCTCTCCGGTGAGAAACTCAAGTCTGATTGTTCTGACCCTCATTTGCTATCCATCCCTTCAAGCAACTAATAAGTTTTGTTTTCATTTTTAACATTTGGTGTAGATGTAGTTATTACATTAGTTCTTTATTTCTGCTCTTATGTACTAAGGTTTACCTCAGATTTTACTGAACTTAATATCTCAAACTGGACTATTTCATTAACAAACCTTAATTAACAAACCCAAAATTATAAAATCATTTTCTTCTTCAAATATCAATCTGTGTCTTTAATGAAGATTAAGTGATCAAATTTATTAAGGTTCAACCTTTCAAGCAGCTGATATTGTTAATATTTTTAGCACACAGATTTATGACACTCAACCCTGATGATGAGAAAAGCTTTTTAATATTTTCTTTAAAATTAGTACACAATTTTGCTGCCTTAAATAATTTTGAAAATAAAATTAGGATTTGCCTTATTAGAAATCTGAGATTTAAAACAACTTAAAAAAATATTGGGTCTTCATGGGGCACCTGGGTGGCTCAGATGGTTAAGTGTCTGCCTTCGGCTCAGGTCATGATCCCAGGATCCTGGGATTGAGCCCCACAACGGGCTCCCTGCTCTGCGGAGAGCCTGCTTCTCCCTCTTCCTCTACTGTTCCCCCTGCTTGTGCTCTCTCGCTCTCTCTGTCAAATAAATAAAATCTTTAAAAAAAAAAAAAAATTGGGTCTTCAAAATTCACTAATTACATTTATTTCACTGATTGCTAATCAATCTTATGGTTACAACTCTAGATAACTGATTATATCTGGAGATTGTAATAAGGGATATATTGCCTAGAAATTGTAGTATTGATGAACTAAAATATTAAGGTCTCCTATAATCTAAGCATTCAGCTAACAGTGGTGTGTCTTTAGAGGCTGCAGACCCTGGAAGGTAATTACCAAGGGGTGGGATTTGAGTCTCCTGGCTCAAATAAAATTCAAATGAGACATAATAAAGTCTTGTAAATGACTTTTATGACATAATTTATATAGGAAAATTATCATTGTATTTTAATGCTCTAACGCATTCACATATAAAACCAAGCTTTTATCTGGGATATGTCCTTGCCATCTAACTTAGTTGTTTTTTTTGTATTAGTATTTATCAGTTCCTGGTCTGAGTCATGCTACCTGATGCTTCCATCTCACTCATAGGGAGCCTCAAGTTGACAGAGATACCAAGCTGCCCCACCCCCAGACTTCTAGAAGGGTACCCTAAACATGCCAATCATTCTGTCCTGCCACCTTATTCCAGAAGCTAAAGTGTTTCTTATGTTACAATAATACTGAAGACTATTCAGTACCTTTAATTTATTACATTTCAATACATAATTTTTTCACTGAGGAAAATAATTTTTAAAGAATTAGAGAAAACTAATGTACTATGAAAAAACTCTTGTTTACTTATTCAAATATGGCTAGTTCCAAGTTCCCATGTCCTCAGTCACTTATAAAGATGGTACTATTATTGAATTGGAACAGCTAAGTGTTTTAGATCTACTTCTAGCTCATAACTTAGATGAGGGTGAAAGAAGGAAATCAAATTAAGGGCAATGTGAATTTCTACCAACTCTCATTTTACTTGACTGTGTCTATATGACAAAAATTCAACCAGTAGATGGCACTATTTATTTCAGTGGGAAAGATACACTTTCATTGTCATAAAAATAAGCAATTAATTGCTGAATGTGAAAATGAGTGGACTCCTTCACATTTTATTGTGAGTTTCCCCCAACTGATTTGTATTCAAATACCACAAAAAGACATAAAATCAACAGAGAGTTCCTCATTTAAAAATGGACAAACATACTTGCTTCTGGGACTTTGTATATTTTTCAAATAATGATATGAGGGCATGAGAAATTTAAAAATATTAATCTGAAGATTTTGTTATATGCCTTGAAAATGTAAAATATATGTATATATATTTATAGACATACAGATTTATATACATATTTTTAAAATAGAAGTCTTAAATCAAGGTGTTGGCTAAGCCATGTTCTCTTTAAAGGCTGTAGGAGAGGATTTTTCCTTGCCTTTTCCTAGTTTCTGGCAATTTTTGTCATTCCTTGGCTGATAGAAACATCACTCTAATCTCTGCCTCTGTCATCAGGTATTCTCCCTGTGTCTGTCCAAATTTATCTCCTGTTATGAGGAAACCTGTAATTGGATTAGGGCCCACCCTTAATCCTGTATGACCTCATTTTAACTTGACTGCATCTGCAAAAACCCTAATTCCAAATAAGATCACGTTCACACAGGGGCACCTGAGTGGCTCAGTTGTCGAGCGTCTGTCTTCCGCTTGTGTCATGATCCCAGGGTCCTGGGATCGCGCCCCACATCGGGCTCCCCGCTCCGCGGGAAGCCTGCTTCTCCCTCTCCCACTCCCCCTGCTTGTGTTCCTGCTCTTGTCATCTCTCTCTCTGTCAAATAGATAAAATATTTTTAAAAAAATCCCATTCACAGGTACTAGGGGTTAAGACTTGAACATATATTTTGGGGGGATATAATTTAAACTATATTATCTAATAATAATAATAATAAAAGAATCAAAACCCTCCAGGATAATCATTACTACTAATAAAAAGACAGGTTACTTATAAGGAAACAAAAATAAAATTGGCAATGGTCTACTCAACAACACTGTATGGGAGAATAAAATAGAGTAATGTCTTCAAAGTACTGAAAAGATATAAATTGAAGCTAAAATAGTATGATTTCACCCGCCAAAAGAAAATTACCAAGTTGTGGACCAAAAAAAAGTTTTTTTTCAATCATGTAAGTATTCTAAAATTTAGCCTCTTGAATAAAATGTTTTTTGGTGAACCTAGCCCTCAATTGCATCCTCTTTTCCCATAACCTAATTACAGCCAAAGTTGCTCACAGGATACAATTCTGGTTAATGGTAAGTGGAATTTTGTCATGCGGTTCACGAGAAAGGGTTTTTGTTTAGTTTAGTTTAGTTTTGTTTTGTTTTAATTTCTTGATGAAGATTCCACTCTTTTCCTTTCCTGTCTTTCCTACTAGAAGGCTTGCATTGAGACTGATGCAGTAACTATTCTGTAACCATGAGGAAAAGAAAGTTGTAGAAATGTTGATCTAATATTACATAGCTCTGAGCCAAGTCTATCAGCCACCTACATTCAATCTTCTAAGACACAAATAAATCCCTATTTGTCTAAGCTAGTGTTACATATGTATCTTACTTGCAGGCAAAGACATTCCTAATTAATACATTACCATTAGATCCTTTTTGAAATTATTATTTGGTGATTTATTCCAGCAAAAGGAAGAGATTCTAAGATGAGATAGAAGACAAGAAATAGTTACAGTCAAAGAAATCAGTAAATTTATAGTTAACAATATACAAGTGTTAATGGAATGATGAACAAATTTTAGTGACATTTTCAAATTTAAATTCAAGATGCTTTCAGGTGGTAATTTGGGAGCATAGTAAAGGACAGTACAAATGGAATAAGGCTTCTGATATATTTGGTGTCAATATTAATTGTATATATACTAGTGGCAGAATATAACATAAGTTAATTTTTTTTTTATTAAGAATTAAAATGGTTGGGGCACCTGGCTGGTTCAGTCAGTAGAGCAAGCAACTCTTGACCTCAGGGTTATGGGTTCAAGCCCCACACTGGGTATAGAGATTGCTTAAAAATAAAATCTTTAAATAAATAAATAAATAAGTCACAAAAAGAATAAAAAATAGATTAACTTCTAAACCAATAGATAGAAAAACACAATCAAGGAAACACAAATATTCCAATAAGCTGTAGAAATAGTAAGACAGAAAGAAATAACAAAGAACATAGTGAATAAAAAATATTATAAAAATATATTTCTAAAATATAAAATAAAAAATAAAGTGCAGAAATAATTCTAAATATATCATTTCCCATAATAAATGTCCAATAAATTACTCTATTAAAAAGGGAGGTACAAAATGAAATATACAGCCACAAGCTCTTTCCAGGAAACATACCTAATACAAAATGAATTAAAAGGCTGAAAATAAAGAGGTGAAATAGAAATCTCAGACAATTGGCAAAGGCAACAAGAACAGCAGAAGTGCTGATATAAATAACATATAAAAGAATGTACGAAATCTTTGACACCAAATATAAACATCTTTAACACCAAATTATATAACATCAAGACAAATTAAGCAAAACATCACAGAAATGTAAGATAATTTGATAAATTCTCAATTTTAATGAAGGACATGAATACATTTTTCTCAGAAATCAACAAACTAAATATATAAAAATAAATTAATAAATGAAAGATTGAATAAAATAATCATAAAGCTTTATTTATAGCCATATATTAAACTTTATATCTAACCAAGAGAACCCTTCCTTTTAAAGTGTCCAAGGGGGGCGCCTGAGTGGCTCAGTTGGTTAAGCGGCTGCCTTCAGCTCAGGTCATGATCCCAGGGTCCTGGGATTGAGCCCCCCATCGGGCTCCCTGCTCGGCGGAGAGCCTGCTTCTCCCTCTCCGTCTGTCGTTCTGCCTACTTGTGCTCTCTCTCTATCTCTGTTAAATAAATAAATAAATAAATAAATAAAATAAAAATAAAGTGTCCAAGGGATATTTATAAAAATTGACCATACATTAAGAAATTCTCCAAAGCAGAAATTATGTATTTCCTGTTAATACAGTATATTAAACTAAATATTTAAAAAGAGAATAATTATAAAATAAAAGTTTAATTTGATCTTTAATTTAATCTTTAATTATAAAGAAACTTGTCTACATTAGCATCAAAATTTAACAAAATACGTGCAATACTTATACACAGAAAAAACAAAACATTGCTAAAAGAAATGGAAAACGTGAATAAGGGGATAGATAGACTATGTTCATGGATTAGAAGACTCAATGTTATTAAGATGTAAATTCTAGCCAAAAATATACTTATTAACAGAAGTATTTAACATTGGGATGTCTGGGTGGTGCAGTCACTTAAGCCTCCAACTCTTGATTTTGTCTCAGGTCATGATCTCAAGGTGGTGAGATCTAGCCCCTGTGGGGCTCTGGCTCAATATGGAGTCTGCTTGAGTTTCTCTCTCCCTCCCCACTGTATGTGCATGCACTCTCTCTTTCTCTATCTCAAATAAATAAATAAATCTTAAGAAAAATGTTTAACATTAAATGAGCCAAGGAGTTAAAAGAGTACATTATAGCTCACATAAGGAGTGCCTGGGTGGATGAGTGGTTAAGCCTCTGCCTTCAGCTCAGGTCATGATCCCAGTGTCCTGGGATTGAGCTCCACATTGGGCTCCCTGCTCAGTGGAGAGCCTGCTTCTCCCTCTCCCTCTGCCTTGCCCTACCCCTATCTATCTCTCTCTCTCACTCTGCACTCTCTCTCTCAAATAAATAAATAAAAGCTTTAAAAAAACAAATATTAAAAAAAGCTCACATAATATAAGAAGAAAAAAAGTAATAGATATACAAGGAAAACAAACTAAACAAAAAGATGGTCTGATCAGTAAAACACAATGCTAGTTATTTTAAAGATAAAGTAGACAACCATTGGATATTGTGATAAAGGAAAAAGGAAAATGGATTAAATATTAGGAATAAGAAAGAAGGTATAACTATTGATACATATTTACATGTTTTTTGAGAGAGAGAGAGCAGGGGTAGGGGTAGAGAGAGAGGGAGAGAGAGAATCTCAGGCAGGCTTCTCACTCAGCATTGAACCCAATGTGGGGCTCTATCTCATGACCCCAAGATCATGACCTGAGCCAAAATCAAGAGTCAGACGCTTAACTGACTGAGTCACCCAGGTGCCCCTTACATTTTTTAATACAAAGGAATTGACATATAATTTTTAGTGATTAGTGTGACAATATAAATGAAATGCATAAAATTTTAGGAAAACATAAACTACCAATATGACTGAAGAGATAGAAAACGTTACTGATCCAATAACTGTAGATAACAATTGTATGAGTTAGGTGTTATCATTATTTCTTAGTAATATTATAATATCAATATCATTTCCATTTAGAAATTAATATCCTAAGACACAGAAAAGTTAAGTAACTTGCTTAGGTAATATAACCATTAAAAGGTAGAAGTCTGTCTACAAAATCCATAATATTAAGCACTACATTATGTTATTCAAATAAAATTTTTGTTTCATGCCTATCACAAGAAAAATTTTGTGCTCTAACTTAGGAAATCACCCTGCAAGTTATACAGAGAGAAGAAAAATTTTTTTTATCATTTATGCAAGTATATTGGCACAATATGACCCATTTACTTTTAAACATCCCAGAAATTGTTAAATAATTCATTCATCAATTCAAAAAGTATTTATTAAACATCTATTTATCCATCAGGGAAAATGGGCACTGGAAAGCCAAAGGTGATTAAATCACAATTCTTGCCCTTCAGAACTCTCAGTTTAAGGCAGAGTTAATTTACATTGTCCTATTAATGTTTTAATACTATGGTGTTGTAAGAATGGCAGTAATAATAACAATGTGAAGCAATTTCAGTAAGTGAACAAAGAAAGGATTAACTATGTGTGGAAATCGGGAAATATCCATAATTTTCTGGACATCTACTGAGTTCTAGGCAAAAATAATCTGATAAAGATAACTTATCAAGAAGCCCTAAAAATATCTAAATATTATAAAATATGCCTAACATCCCTCACAATGCAAAAGAAACCTGCCATAGATGAAAGCCAGAGACTGGAAATTGTAATTTTTCTTCATTGTAAGAACTAATTTGTTTTGAAGACTGGCCTGTCAACTATTTACCTGAAGGCACTTTACATATGTTAATGTATTAATCTCCACGACAATGTTATGAGGTAGACATTTTTACCCATTTTACAGATGGGATAACTGAGGCCCAGAGACACTATCTTTCTCTAAAGAATATAAAACTACAACAAACAGAAGAGCAAGACCTAAACTCCAGATTATTCTTCTTGTGTCTGTGACATAATAATGGTGGGGGCAGTGCAAGCAGATGATATTGTTCTAAGTTGATGATACTAGAGAAAGATATGGGAATTACAGAAAGGGAGCTCCTTTAGAGTGAAAACCAAACTGGACCAAATGGAATATGATAAACAGACTATAGGTGGAAAAGGTCTGGGAGAAAGTTCCAGATTCTGGGGTGGAAAAGAGGAAGAAATGGGATATTTGCTGTTCCAAAGTATACACTGTCTCCAAGAAGGAAGTTGAGATTTTATAAGATAAGAATATTTGATATATGAAAGAGAAAAGCTGGCGGGAAGGCAGGTAGCCAGAGGAGAGTGACCAGGGGCAGATCTGGAAGACTAGTTTTGTAGACATGACTGCTTTACCTAAGGTTTATTTTGCTTATCCTCACCTGGGTGGGAATGAGGCGATGCTATATTTAAAGAAACTTTGTTATGTTCAGCTGTGAGTGTAAGCAGCTCTGCTTAGAATAAGACTTTATTATAAAAGCAGCTTTTAGCCAGGAGAGTGGTTGTTTGAGAGAGTTATTTAAGCCAGGGATCTTTGTTTTTTTGTGGGGGAATCAGGGACTCCTGACTAAAGGGGGACTTCCTGGAGGGCAGAGAATAGGAGACTCTGGAGAGGAAGCAGGGGTAGGATGAGCAGGACTGGCCAGTGAGATTGGTGGGGTTTCCAGGTTTCCCTCTTGAGTATGCACCTCCGTCCATCAGCAGAGCATTTGGTCAGGAATAAAAGTTGCTTAGAATAGGAGAAAGGCCTATAGGCAAAGGAGGGGTTCCTGCTGCTAGTGGTCTTGGAGTCCTCTTCTAATAATGCATCTGCATTGAGATTAGATTTGGAGTATTAATAAGCCCATTCCTCTTGAGGTTTTTGAAGCAGCTTTTACATTATTACATATCTTATTTTAGAACCTAATCTTTAAGTTTTTTCTTTTTTTAAAAAATTATTTATTTATTTATTTATTTATTTATTTATTTATTTATTTAGAGCAGGGGAAAGGGCAGAGAGAGAGGGAGAGAGAGGGAGAGAATCCTCAAGCAGACTCCCTGCTGAGCACAGAGCTGGACACAGGGCTCAAGCCCACGACCCTGTGATCATGACCTGAGCTGAAATCAAGAGTCAGATGCTTAACCGACTGAGCCACCCAGGTGCCCCTTAAGCTTTTTTCTACCTTCAGGACAAGGGCCAGATACAATGATAAGATAAAGTTTGATTTGGCCTTTCCTTTTCCAGTTCATGCAACTGCCTTTCTCAGACACACTCTGCCAAGTGCCTAGAATACTCATTATACTTAGCCTCCTGTCATTACAATTGATTGTCCCTTGTCCATTCCCTTGGTAATCCCACTGCGGGGAGAATCCTTACAGGTGTTGGAGGATGATAACAGTATTTGAATTTTGCCTAGTGGGCCTGTTTGCATTTTAAGTAAAGATACCTGAAGCCAAAAGATCCTTGATGTGCAAGTAATCTTTAAAAGAAGAATTTCACGTACCCAGGTAGGCTATGGCAGAGATTTGTAAAGTCAAAAAAAATTTTTTTCCTGGAAGACTTTTTTTTTTAATCTACAAAAACTGAGAGAAATTGATATGAATTTCTTTACAGGCCCTAAGGGAACTAACACTGTTTTGATCTGCATTATATAGTATTGGGAAAATACATTCCCTCCAGATGTACCCCTAATTCTGATACAAAGGATTACTACTACACAGCTCCATAACTCATCTGTGCATAAGGCTAGCTCTAGCTACTGCCATCAGATACATGATGCAAACAATGCCAACAACTCATTTTACCACCCTCTACTTTGAGGTCAAGAGAAGCCATATGATCCTCCATTATAGAGTTTTCAGGAGAGACATGAGAACATAATTCAACAGACTGTATAGCTTTCCTTTTTTACATTGGAATAGCTTTTCTTTATTTTGGGAGGAAATTCAGAAAGGTGATAGCTGTGACAAGTCAGCCGGTAAATTAAAATGGCCATCTGTTTAAAAAAAAAAATAAAAAGCATTTTCAGAAGATCAGGGAGAACTATAACAATACAGCCAGGATTGATATTTTTAGTAATTGTCATTCTTATTGGAATAATTTCTTTCTGTCATTCTTCAAAGCACAGTATATTCCTTTTTTTTCTTCATAAGCACATATACTCTTATTGAACCTTTCATAAAACATGACACATTTCTATCCAATTGTTTCCCTTTCCATTCCCAAATTAACCTTTAATGATCTCACCATTACTAATAATTTAAGGGTAATTCCCTGATTAACATTCTTCTTATCAAAATGATCATTTCCCAATAACAGATGGTATCAAGCCTAATATCAATTATTAATTGGGGAAAGTTTTTTTTCTTCTAATAAAATGAGGCCAAATTAATTAGTTAGTGAGCCTCTACCATGTGTTTACCTTTGAATGACAAAATGGGAAGATGAAAGAAATTCATAGTTTCTGAGTGTCTGCTATGGCTTTAGCATTTGAACATAAATAACCTCACCTGAAGTTCAGAGTACTTCCCAAAGTTATATAGATACATAGCTTTGAAGTAATAGATTCAGGGTTCAAGCTCAAATCTGTATAATTTGAAGATTGAGAAAAGACTCAGCAAAATATCTGCCTCTAGGTATAGGAAAATATCTTACAGTGAAGAAAGCTGGGGGTATGACTAGATAGCAAATATAATGCCTCAGCAATCCAAAAACAGTTCAGATGAATGTGTAAAAGAAAGAATATGTCCGGATCATTTGCGGGGAGGTGGAACAAGATGGCGGAGGAGTAGGAGCCCTAAATTTCATCTGGTCCCAGGAATTCAGTTAGATAGGGATCAAACCATTATGAACACCTACGAAGTCAACAGGAGATCGAAGAAAAGAATAGCAGCAACTCTCGGAACAGAAAAGCGACCACTTTCTGGAAGGTAGGATGTGCGGAGAAGTGAATCCGAGGCGATATTCGGGAAGATAGACGGCGGGGGGAGGGGGCCTCCGTCAGCCGCTACCGGCAAGTGATAGAGCCACGGAGCACAAAATCGGAACTTTCAGAAGTCTGCTCTGCTGAGGGACATCACTCCAGTGGCTAAGCTGGGGGTGGAACCCTCGCTGGGACAGTGTGGTCTCAGGATCCTTGGAGTCACAGAAAGACCGGAGGTGCCTGAGTGTGGCAGAGCTCCCAGGTATCGGAGCTGGGAAGCTGGCTGCAGAGACAGAGCCGAGGAGCAGGCTCTCAGCTCGGGGTTGCCATAAACCGTGGTCCGTGGCACAGTTGGGCCACTGCTCTTCCAGCAGGGACCCAAAAAGTGGCAGATCTGGGGAGACTCCCCTTCCTCCCCAAGGAGGAGCGGTGCGGGAGCACACCGCAGGGATCTGCTGGGTTTGGAGACTCCACACGGGGTCGTGAGCCAGAGATAGAAACGCTGGGTCACAGGCTGGGTGAGCACGGAGTGCGGCCGGAGACCGGGGAGGCGGGAGTGAGTGACTGCTTTTCTCTGGGGGCGCACTGAGGAGTCGGGGCCCGAGTTCTCGGCTCCTCCAGGGCAGAGATTGGGAGGACTCCATTTTCCCTCTCGTCCTCCAATCCTGTACAGAAAGCTTGCAGGGAACAAACGCTCCTGGGAGCAAACCCGAGCAGATTACTTAGCCTGGCCCTGGCAAGGGCAGGGCAATTCCACCTCCAGCAAAGACATCTGAGAACCACAGCAATAGGACCCTCCCCCAGAAGATCAGGAAGAACAGCCAGCCAAGACCAAGTTTACCTATCAAAGAGAACGGCAGAACGCCAGCGCTAGGGGAATACTGCACACAGAATTCATGGCTTTTTCCCCATGATTCTTTAGTCTTTCAAAGTTAATTTCTTTCTTTCCCTTTCTTTTCCCCCAGTTTCAGGTCTCTTCTGATTTGTTTAGTGTATATTTTTCTGGGGTCAATATTACCCTGTTAGCATTTTGTTCTCATTCATTTATTCTCCTCTGGACAAAATGATAAGATGGAAAAAATCACCTCAGAAAAAAGAACAAGAGGCATTACCGACTGCCAGGGACCTAATCAGCATGGACATTAGTAAGATGTAGGAACTAGAGTTCAGAATGACGATTTTAAAGCTATTAGCTGGGCTTGAAAAAAGCATGGATGATATTAGAGAAACCCTTTCTGGAGAAATAAAAGAACTAAAATCTAACCAAGTCAAAATCAAAAAGGCTATTAATGAGGTGCAATCAAAAATGGAGCCTCTAACTGCTAGGATAAATGAGGCAGAAGAGAGAATTAGTGATATAGAAGACCAAATGATGGAGAATAAAGAAGCTGAGAATAAGAGAGATAAACAACTACTGGATCAGAAGGGCAGAATTCGAGAGATAAGTGATACCATAAGACAAAACAATATTAGAATAATTGGGATCCCAGAAGAAGAAGAAAGAGAGAGAGGGGCAGAAGGTATATTGGAGCAAATTATAGCAGAGAACTTCCCTAATTTGAGGAAGGAAACAGGCATCAAAATCCACGAGGCACAGAGAACCCCCCTCAAAATCAATAAAAATAGGTCAATACCCTGACATCTAATAGTAAAACTTACGAGTCTCAGAGACAAAGAGAAAATCCTGAAAGCAGCTCGGGACAAGAGGTCTGTAACCTACAATGGTAGAAACATTAGATTGGCAACAGACCTATCCACAGAGACCTGGCAGGCCAGACAGGACTGGCATGATATATTCAAAGCACTAAATGAGAAAAATATGCAGCCAAGAATACTGTATCCAGCTAGGCTCTCATTGAAAATAGAAGGAGAGATAAAAACTTCCAGGACAAACAAAAACTAAAGGAATTTGCAAACACAAAACCAGCCCTACAAGAAATATTGAAAGGGGTCCTCTAAGCAAGGAGAGAACCTAAAAGTAACATAGACCAGAAAAGAACACAGACAATATACAGTAAGAGTCACCTTACAGGCAATACAATGGCACTAAATTCACATCTTTCAATAGTTTCCCTGAATGTAAATGGGCTAAATGCCCCAATCAAAAGACACAGGGTATCAGATTGGATAAAAAAACAAGATCCATTGATATGCTCTCTGCAAGAAACTCATTTTAGACCCAAAGATACCTCCAGATTGAAAGTGAGGGGGTGGAAAACCATTTACCATGCTAATGGACACCAAAAGAAAGCTGGGGTGGCAATCCTTATATCAGACAAATTAGATTTTAAAACAAAGACTATATTAAGAGATGAGGAAGGGCACTATATCATACTTAAAGAGTCTATCCAACAAGAATATCTAACAATTGTAAATATCTATGCCCCTAACATGGGTGCAGCCAATTATATAAGCCAATTAATAACAAAATCAAAGAAACACATCGACAACAATACAATAATAGTAGGGGACTTTAACACCCCCCTTCACTGAAATGGACAGTTCATCTAAGCAAAAGATCAACAAGGAAATAAAGACTTTAAATGACACACTGGACCAAATGGACTTCACAGATATATTCGGAACATTCCATCCCAAAGCAACAGAATACACATTCTTCTCTAGTGCCCATGGAACATTCTCCAGAACAGATCACATCCTAGGTCACAAATCAGGTCTCACCCAGTACCAAAAGATTGGGATCATTCCCTGCATATTTTTGGACCACAGTGCTTTGAAACTAGAATTCAATCACAAGAGGAAAGTCGGAAAGAACTCAAATACATGGAGGCTAAAGAGCATCCTACTAAAGAATGAATAGGTCAACCAGGAAATTAAAGAAGAATTAAAAAAATTCATGGAAACAAATGAAAATGAAACCACAACTGTTCAAAATCTTTGGGATACAGCAAAGGCAGTCCTAAGGGGAAAGTATATAGCAATACAAGCCTTTCTCAAGAAACAAGAAAGATCTCAAATACACAACCTAACCCTACACCTAAAGGAGCTGGAGAAAGAACAGCAAATACAGCCTAAACCCAGCAGGAGAAGAGAAATAATAAAGATCAGAGCAGAAATCAATGAAATAGAAACCAAAAGAACAGTAGAACAGATCAACGAAACTAGGAGCTGGTTCTTTGAAATAATTAACAAGATTGATAAACCCCTGGCCAGACTTATCAAAAAGAAAAGAGAAATGACCCAAACAAATAAAATCATGAATGAAAGAGGAGAGATCACAACCAACACCAAAGAAATACAAACAATTATAAGAACATATTATGAACGACTATGTGCTAGCAAATCAGATAATCTGGAAGAAATAGATGCATTCCTAGAGTTGTATAAACTACCAAAACTGAACCAGGAAGGAATTGAAAACCTGAACAGACCTATAACCACTAAGGAAATTGAAGCAGTAATCAAAAAAATCTCCCAACAAACAAGAGCCCAGGGCCAGATGGCTTCCCAGGAGAATTCTACCAAACATTTCAAGAAGAATTAATACCTATTCTTCTGAAACTGTTCCAAAAAATAGAAATGGAAGCAAAACTTCCAAACTCGTTTTATGAGGCCTGCATTACCTTGATCCCAAAATCAGACAAAGACCCCATCAGAAAGAATTACAGACCAATATCCCTGATGAACATGGATGCAAAAATTCTTACCAAAATACTAGCCAATAGGATCCAACAGTACATTAAAAGGATTATTCACCATGACTAAGTGGGATTTATTCCTGGTCTGCAAGGTTGGTTTAGCATCCACAAATCAATGTGATACAATACATTAGTAAAAGAAATAGCAAGAACCATACGATCCTCTCAACAGATGCAGAAAAAACATTTGACAAAGTACAGCATCCTTTCTTGATCAAAACTTCAGAGTATAGGGATAGAGGGTACGTACCTCAATATCATAAAAGCCATCTATGAAAAACCACAGTGAATATCATTCTCAATGGGGGAAAACGGAGAGCTTTTCCCCTAAGGTCAGGAACATAGCAGGATGTCCACTATCACCACTGCTATTCAAACCCTGGCCACAACAATCAGACAACAAAAAGAAATAAAAGGCATCTGAATTGGCAAAGAAAAAGTCAAACTCTCAGTCTTTGCAGATGATATGATAGTTTATGTGGAAAACCCAAAAGACTCCACCCCAAAACTGCCAGAACTCATACAGGAATTCAGTCAAGTGGCAGGATATAAAATCAATGCACAGAAATCAGTGGCATTCCTGTACACCAACAACAAGACAGAAGAAAGAGAAATTAAGGAGTAGATATCATTTACAATTGCACCCAAAACCATAAGATACCTAGGAATAAATGTAACCAAAGAGGCAAAGAATCTGTACTCAGAAAACTATAAAATACTCATGAAAGAAATTGAGGAAGACACGAAGAAATGGAAAAACTTATTTTCTCCCAATCTATAGCTTATCTTTTCATTCTCTTAACTGTCTTTTGAAGACAGCTGATTGATTCTTTCTTTAATGTATCATGCCTGTAGTGTTGTATATAAAAAGTCATTGCCAAACTCAAGGTTATCTATTTTTTTAATTTTTATTTTATTTTATTTATTTTTTTCCTATGTTATCTTCTAGGAGTTTTATAGTTTTGTGTTTTATATTTAGAGCATCTTTGAATTAATTTTTTTGTGAAGGGTGTAAATTTTGTGTCAAGAGGATTCTTTTCCTTCTTCTCTTCCTCCCCCACTTCCTCCTCCTTTTCCCTCTTCTGAATGTGGATGTCCAGTTGTTGAAAAGACTATTTTTACTTCATTGTATTACCTTTGCTCCTTTGTCAAAGATCAGTTGACTATATTTATGTAGTTCTATTTCTAGACTCTCTATTCTGTTCCATTGATTTATTTGTCTATTCTTTAGCCAATACCACACGGTCTTGATTAATGTAGCTGTATAGTAACTCTTGAAATCTGGTGGCATCAGTCCTTCAATGTTGTTCTCCTTCAGTATTTTTTCCTCTCCATATGAACTTTAGAATCAGTTTGTTAATATCCACAAAATAAAATGCTAGGAATTTAATTGGGAAAGAACTGAATCTATATATTAGGTTGGGAAGAATTGACATATTGACAATATTGATTCTTCTTATCCATGAACACAAAACACCTCTACATTTATTTAGTTCTTTGATTTTCATCAGTTTTGTAGTATTTTCCTCGTATAGATCATACACATAATTTGTTAGATTTATACCAAAGTATTTTATTTTTTTGGTGCTAATATAAATGGTATTGTTTTTAATTTCAAATTTCACTTGTTTCTTGGTGGTGTATAGGATGGTATGTGTGTGTATTTGTCAATTCTTTCCAGTTTTCCACATAAATGATCATGTCATCTGCAATGACAGTTTTCTTTCTTCCTAATCTGTATACATTTTATTTCCTTTTCTTGTCTTATTGTACTACCCAGGCCATTCAGAAAGATGTTGAAAACCAGTTGTGAGAGGGGACATCTCTACCTTTTTCCCGATCTTTGTGGGTAAGCTTCAAGTTTCTCACCATTAAGTTTTTTTCTTTTTTTTTTTTGGTAGATATTCTTTGTCAAGTTGAGGACATTTCCTTATATTCTAGTTTACTGAGGGTTTTTATCATGAATGGGTTTTAGATTTTGTCAAATCTTTTTTCTGTATCTATTGATATGATCATGTGACTTTTCTTCTTTAGCTTAATATAATGGATTACATTAATTGACTTTCAAATAATGAACCAGCATTATATACATGGAATAAATGCTACTTGGACTTGGTGTATAAGTTTTTTTATACATTGTTGGATCCAATTTGCTCATATTTTGTTGAGTTTTGCATCTATGTTCATAAGAGATATTGATCTATAGTTTCCTTTTCTTATAATGCCTTTGCCTGGTATTAGGGTAATGCCAGCCTTATAGAATGAGCTAGGAAGTATTCCCTTATCTTCTAACTTCCAAAAGAGATTATAGAGAATTGATATAATTTCTTCCTTAAATGTTTGTTAGAATACACCAATGAACTCATCTGGGCCTTGTGCTTTCTGTTTTGGAAGGTTCTTAATGATTAAATGAATTTCTTTAGTAGATATAGGCCTATTCATGTTGCTTATTTCTTATTGTGTGAGTACTGGCAGATTGTGTCCTTCAAGGAACTGGCCCATTCCATCTAGGTGATCATATCTGTGGCCATAGAGTTGTTCTTGGTATTCTGTTATTATCCTTTAATGTCTATGGGATCTGTATTGATATTCCCTCTTTCATTTCTGATGCTAGTAGTTCTTTTCTCTTTTTTTTTTCTTAGCCCAGCTAGAAGCCTATTAATTTTATTGATGTTTTCAAAGAACCAGATTCTGGTTTTATGGATTTTCTCTATTGATTTCCTATTTTCAATTTCATTGATTTCTGCTGTAATTTTTGTTATTTCTTTTCTTCTGTTTATTTTGAATTTAATTTGCTCTTCTTTTTCTTGTTTTCTAAGGTGGAATTTAGATAATTCATTTTACTTCTTTCTTCTTTTCTAATATGTGCATTCAATGCTATAAATTTCCTTTTCAAACACTTCTTTAGCTGCATCTCACACATTTTGATAAGTTGTGTTTTTGTTTTCATTTAGTTCAAATTAATTTTTAATTTCTCTTGATAGATCTCTTGGGCAGATGTGGTATTTAGAAGTGTATGGCTTAATCTATAAGTATTTGGGGATTTTCCAGCTATCTTTCTGTTATTGTTTTCTGGTTTAATTCCATTGTGGTCTGAGAGCAGACATTGTCTGATTACAGTAGTTTTAAATTTGTTAAGTTGTGTTTTATCAGCCAGAATCTGGTTTATCTTAATGAATGGTCCATGTGAGTTTAAGAAGAATGTATATTCTGCTTTTGTTGAATGAAGCAGTCCATAGCTGTCTAATATATTAAGTTGATTGGTGGTTTTATTGAGTTCAACTATGCTGTTACTAATTTCCTACCTGCTGGATCTGTCCATTTATGATAGAAAGGCATTGAAGTCCTCAACTATAATAGTGGATTCATATATTTCTTGCAATTCAATTAGTTTTTGTTTTATATGTTTTGATGCTTTGTTGTTAGGCACAGACTTGTTAAGGATTATAATGTTTTTCTAGAATTAGCCTCTTTATTAGTAGGCACTGTCCCCCTTATCCCTGATACCTTTCCTTGTTCTGGAATCTGCCCTGGCTGAAATGAATATAGTTATTCCTACTTTCTTTCAGTGAATGTTAGCATTGTATTTCATCTACTTACCTTTAATCTACATATGTCTTTATATTTAAAGTGTTTCTTATAGACAATATATAGTTGGGTCTTATTTTGTTGCTGTTTTTATTGTTGTTGTTGTTTTGATCTAATCTAACAATCACAGTCTTTTAATTGGTGCATTTAGACAATTGACATTTAACATGATTACTGATATAACTGAATTAATATCTACCATATTTGTTACTGTTTTCTATTTGTTGCTCCCATCCTTTTCTCTATTTTTGTCTTTCATTCTTTTTCTGCTTCTTGTGGTTTTAACTGAACAGTTTATATGATTCCATTTTCTCTCCTTTCTTAGCATACCAGTTGCACTTCTTTTTCTTACTTTTTCTCGTGGTTACTCTAGAGTTTGCAATATACATTTACTATTAATCTAAGTCCACCTCAAATTACACTTCATGGGTGGTGCAAGTACCTTATAATAACAAAATAATCCTAATTCCTCCCTCCCATCTCTCATATCATTGATGTCATTAATTTACTTCTGTATAAATATACATAAGAATGTACATGCACACACACATATATATACATATGCATACATAATACATTGTTGTTATTATTATTTTGAAGAAACTATTATCTGTTAGATCAATTAAGAATAAGAAAAATAAAAGGTTTTTTATTTTAACTTCACTTCAGTGCTCCTCCTTTCTTTTTGTAGATCCAAGGTTCTACCTGTATCATTTTGTTTCTTTCTAAAGAAGTTCCTTGGGGCTCTGGGTGGCTCATTTGCTTAAGCGTCTGCCTTTGGCTCAGGTCATGATCCCAGGGTCCTGGGATCAAGCCTCACATTGGGCTTCCTGCTCAGTGGGGAGTCTGTTTCTCCCTCTCCCTCTGCCTCTCTCCCCACTTGTGCTCTCTATCTCTTTCTCTCTCAAATAAATAAACAAAATATTAAAAAAAGAAAGAACTTCTACCATTTCTTGCAAGGCAGGTCTCCTGGCAACAAATTCTCTCAATTTTTGTTTGTCTGAGAAAGTCTTTATTTCTCCTTTACTTTTGAAGGATAATTTTTCAGGATAATTTTTCAGCTAGATTGGTAGTTTTTTCTCTCAACACTTTAAATGTTTACTCTACTCTCTTCTTGCTTGCCTAGTTTCTGAGACATCATATGTTATTCTTATCTTTGTCCCCTTACAGATAAGATGCTTTTCTTCTGGTGTCTTTCAGGATGCTTTCTTTATCTTTAATTTTCTAAAGCTTGAAAATGATATGTCTACCTATAGCTTTTTGAGCATTTATCCTGCTTGATGTTCTCTAAACTTCTTGAACCTGTTTTTACAGAAGTAGCCTTACTTTTCTTCTCTATAAAATTCTGCTGATGTCTTTTCCAGGTTTCCCTCAGTAGCCACATCTTGGGAGTCTTCACTGAATCCTTCCTGGTTATAGTTTCAGACATTCCACAAAACCTGAACAATAAACATTAAAGCTTATCAAGAGTTATTGATCATTTAAACCTCTTATATCAAACTGATATTTTTCTTCCTGTGAATTGTCATTCATTTAATTAATTCGGTAATTGCTGCTTTCTAACTATTCATAAATAATTATTTAATTTTTGCCACTTAAAATTGTGTATGTCAATCATAATAATATTACAAATAAATTTTAAAATTCTCAGAAAAAGAATTGGTCTAATGCCATTTAGTACAGCATTTTTAGGAACTCTGGAAAATTGATTAAATTTCATTGTTAATTTATTTATATCTGTTTTGAAATAAATTTATAAATTATAAACTTACATTTATTTATTTATATATATTTTTAAAGATTTATTATTATTTATATATTTTTTAAAGATTTATTTATTTGAGAGAGAGAGAGAGCCGGGGAGAGGGGCAGAGGGAGAGGGAGAGAAGCAGACTTCTTGCTGAGTGAGGAGCCCTATGCAGACTTGATCCCAGGACCCTGAGATCATGACTTGAGCTGAAACCAAGAGTTGAATGCTCAACTTACTGAGCCCCCCATATGCCCCTATTTATTTATTTATTATTTTTTAAATATTTTATCCATTTGTCAGAGAGACAGAGAAAGAGAACACAAGCAGAGGGAATGTCAGGCAGATGGAGAAGCAGGCTCCCTGCTGAGCAAGGAGCCCAATGTGGGACTTAATCCCAGGACCCTGGGAACATGACCTGAGCTGAAGTCAGACCAACCAACTGAGTCACCCAGGCATCCCTCTTTATTTATATTTTTAAATTTTATTTTATTTTTTATAATTGGCTAAAATTTATAAATTACATACAGTAAATGCACAGTTTTTAAGTGTTCACTTTTGGCCATTGTGTACACTGCCCAAAGTAGGAAATTGGACGTTTCTTTCACACAGAAATTTACCTTGTGTTCCTTTCCAGTTAAATGCTTTTCTTCCCCAAGAGAACCACTTTCTGATTTCTGTGTTAAGAACTGTAAAGTATATATAACTTTACCATTCTTGAAAGCTAGTAAGTTATCCTGCCACTGTTTCACAGATTCTGACAGAAGACATGAGTCATAATAACTGTGAAACAATTTTGGATTCCAAGCAAAGAAGGCATGAAAACTGATTAGAGCCATTAAAGCAAGGACAAGGATGAAAACCTTTTAAGAGTTAGTGAACAAATGATAGAAGCATTCAAAGAAACATCATGGATTGTGTTATGGACAGAATGTGTCTCTCCTCTAATTTCTATGTTAAAGTCCTAACACCCAAAGTGATGGCATTAGGAGGTGGAGCCTTTTGGAGGTAACTGGATCAAGAGGTGAAGCCCTCATTAGTGAGATTAGTGCCCTTTTAGGAAGAGACTCAGGAGCTTGCCCAGGCTCTCTACTTTCTGTTATGTGGGATAAAATGACAAATCGGTAGTCTGCAACCAGCAGAGGGCCATCATCAGAACCCAATCCTGCTGGCACCCTGATCTCAGACTTTCAGTCTCCTGACTGATTGGTGTGATGTTCACCAAATGACTTCTAAGATTCTTAGTTTCATTCTTTGATACTAATTCTTACTTTGAACTACATTAATTTAAAAGGCAAGGGTCCAATTTAGCATATTACAAATTTAGACATATGTGAGATGATAATATGTTTTTTATGAAAAAGATTTTTCACTTTACACATTAATATAAAAGTGGTCTATAAATGACCAAGACTAACAGCCCATGATGAGACAGACCTAAGCTGAGGCAATTGTCATCAGTCATGGGGAGGGTTGCTCAACACACACACACACACACACACGTATGTATATATTCATTTATTTTATTTTCCTATAGTTTAATGATCAATTTTGCTATTTTTATATTACAGAATGGATTTCTACCACCTTGTTAGAGAAAGTCAATTGTTTTTTAAGCTGAGTGTCCAGGTGACACAGTCCTGACCACTTATACATAAGTAGATGTCAGTGGGTGGAGCTTTCTTGAAGCTTTTTAAAAGAATCTGATTTAGCTGGTTTGTTCAAATGGAATTATAATTAGAGAAATAGCTTCATTATCAGAAATTAATTTAAAAAGGCCAGAAGGCTCTCCTTAAGAAAAAAAATCAGCACTTAACACGAAAATCTAATGATAAAATGGAAAGAAACAGAAAAGAGCCTGGGGGAAAATGTCAAGTGATGGATTTGTGGGCATTTACTAAAGCAGAGGAAATACACAGCAAAAAATTTCCTATACAGAAATTCTTTTATTTATTTATTTATTTTTTCAGAAATTCTTTTAGATGAAAATTGTTAATTCTGTTTTTCATATCTTATTTCATTATTTTTGTGTGGTTTATACTGGCTCTTCTTGCTGAGGTTTAAATTCACAGAGTCCTTTTTTTTTTTCCCCAGAATGTATCAGGAGAGTATCTCTTACTCCTCCCAAAGTTGTAGACATAGCAACAATTATATTCCAGTCTGAGGACTGTGTTGAAGTGACTTCTCTCCCTTCTCAGTATTGCCAAAATAGCTGACTCCTGGCTCTAGTATTTGATTTATGAATTCTTTCTTCAGTTAGAATTCTTTTTTCAATCGGGTATGAAGGATTTTAGCCTCCTTTTTCACAGAAGAGCTGATTCAATCAAGCAAAAGTTAGAAATCAAAGCAATACATTTGTGTGACAATGATTAAATTTGGAGTTTTTTTACTGGTGGCCTGAGCAGCTTTGGCAGTGCTGGTTCTGCTCTGATAGCAACTCTGCTCTAAGGGGATGGATTCCCTGTACTGTCACTCGGGGCCTCCGTGCCAGCCACCTGCCTCTAGAACTGTGGTCTAGTGAAGAAATACTGTGGAGCAATAAACAAGTTAGTTCTTTTATCTAATTTGTGGCACCTAAAAGGGAATTGCTGCTTCTTCCAGTTAAAAACCAACCTGTAATTTAAGATAAAATCAGGAACTTTTTTTTTTCATTTGCCAGCAAAACAAAGACGCTGACTAACAGTTGCCATGTACCAGTCAGTCCCCAAACACAGTGGCTTAAAGCAACAACTATTCATTTAGCTCACGTATCTTCCAATTGGCAATTTGGGCTGTGATCAGCTGCATGGTTTTTCTGGGCTAATTACGTGTGAATGGCCTGCTGCTGGGTTGGTTGGGGGCTGGTTGTCCATGATTGCCTCAGCTGGGACAGCTTCTATCTTCATATGGGCATCTCTCACCTTCAGCCATCTAGCCTGGTCTTGTACACATGGTCGTGGCAGAGTTCTAAAAGATATTGTTACATGCAAGGCCTCAGGAGATGTAACCTCAGACATGGCGCACTGTCATTCCTATCACATTCTCTTCACAGACCAGGCCAGGTCAGATATACAGATGAGAAAATAGCCTCGGCCTTTTGAGGGGAGGAGCTGAAAATCACATTGAAAAGGGCATGGATACAGAAAGTAGCAAGGATTGTGGTCACTTCTTTTTTTTAAGATTTTATTTATTTATTTGATTGGGGGGGAGCAGCAGAGGGAGAGGGAGAAGCAGACTCCCCACTGAGCAGGGAGCCAACCCCCAGTTCCCCCTCAGGTTGGAACAGGGTGTTAGCAATTGACCCTGAGATCATGACCCAAGTGGGAAGGCAGATATTTAACGGACTGAGCCACCCAACCACCCCCCGGATTGTGGTCATTTTTGCAAACTACCACTCTTTGCCATTGGCCAGGAAGATTGACTGCAGATCAACACTGAAAAAACTGATTTCAGTTGAGCACAGCAACTTAGCTAATATCGCATTCAGGTAAGAGATTACTTACATGGTGTGGGGCAGGTATGAGTCAGAGAAGTACCTACATGCTGATTTCTGCTTTGTGAGCAGGTTGTACTTCTAAATCATGTTGTTTTGTTGTTTCTGTTTTATTGAGGGAAAACGAAATATTTCTAACATATAGCAGCATGCAACTCCATGCTTCAGTTGGCATTTAATACAAATTTCCTTGAAACAAGAGAAAAAGATGAGAAAGACCTTCAGACAATCAAGACTGTTCTACTAGATTAGCTTCTTCATGTTGCAAATCTGTCAAGTCTATGATTCATTCAGATAGCACTTGTTTTTGGTATAATGAAATTGTTGCTTTAGTCTACTGCATTCTCCTCTATTATTATTTTGTTCAAACAAGATACTGTGCTGAATTGAACCATGAAATGAACTGTATTGAACATCAACACAAAAATGTTCTGAGGTGTCATTTGAATTTTCATGTTTGTTCAATTCTTTTTACAGTTATTACCTTGATAATAATGTAATGTTTTTTTATTAGATATCAAATCATAGAAGAAGACAACAAAGAGGAGTTAAATTAGCATAGTTTAATGTTATAAAGGAATCAACAACATCGATAAAAGCAGTGGGCACTACACAGATGTCCCAGTTCCATTCTTTTACAATGCAGTAGCTGTTAACTCTTCTTAATGCATTGCTGTAATAACCAAGGATCATTCTTCAGCCTGAAAACATGACATTTGGAGGCAGGTGAGGTTATCAGGGGAAGGGAATCTGACCTGTTAGAAAGGTTGAGTTAGGTGGACTTGGTGCCCTCTAGGAACAGCATGCTCATTGCTGTGGCTGGAGAAATATGAGTTGGGGGATAAAGGAGGAGAATAGATCAAAGAGGCAAAGGGCAGGGCTGAGGGCAGACCATAAAGAAGTTGTAGACTGCTGTAATGATTTTGACTTTTACTCTGAGATATGAGAAGCCAATTACAGAGTTGTTAGCAGAAGATTGAAATGATTTGTTTTTATTTATAATAAGATCACTTTGCCTGCTCTGTGGGAATAGAGAGGAGTATAATAAGATCACTTTGCCTGCTCTGTATGTGTTGGAGAGTAGTAGTAGATAGACAGCTATATAATAGAACCTGGGAGATGAATTAGGAATTATACTTTTCTTTTCTTTCAAATCCATTCCTTGCCCTTCCTCTGATCAGATTTATATATTAGAGGTCTAATCCTTGAAAAGTATATTTCCCAGGCTACTTTGCTAACAGGTTTCAAAGCCAAATTTGATCAAAGAGAAGCACTGTCGTGAAGTTAAAGGCAGAAAGAAAGGAAAACCAGGGTATTGCTCCCTCTCTTTATTGGCTCTGGGTTGTGTCTCTAGTGTCTGTTGCACATGCTCCATGTTTAGTCCCTGTTGGGCAGACCACTCTGGTAGCCACTTTGTTTGGGTAATCTTGGATCTTGGGTTCCAGTAAAACTAATTTTAAGGGTAGAGTAGCTGCTGTCTATAATAATTGTCTGGGTTATCTAAACTCTTCTCCTTGTTCTTTCAGATATTCTAACATTTTTGTAAATAATTGGCTTCTATTCATACCCCCAAATAGATTCTGTTATTCCACTGGATCTTAATTAATAGAGTGGACTATTATAATACATAAGACTAAAGATGATGGTGGCTTGGAACAGGGTGGTAGCAATGGAATTAATAAAAGTCATTAGATTCAAGATATATTTTGTAGGTAGAGTGAACACGATTCCTGATAGACTTTACAAGTGTTGTGAGAGAAATAAAGGAATCAAAAATGACTGTTTTGCCTGATAAATTAAAAATAGTGTAATATCCAATAACTAAAATGAGAAAGATGTAAATAAAGCAAGAGTACAATGGAGGAAATCAGGAATTCAGTTTTGGGCATGCTTTGTCTGAGATGTCTATTACATACCTCACTGGAGATGTCAAAATTTCAAGTTGTGTGTGTGTGTGTTTGTGTGTGTGTGTGTTTGTGTGTGTGTGTGTTTGTGTGTGTGTGTTTGTGTGTGTGTGTGTTGTGTGTGTGTGTATGCATTGGAAACTCAAAAGAGGGGTCCAAACTGGGGATATAAATTTGGATAACAATTTTTTATAGTTATTCAAAGTTATGAGACTGGAGGAGATTATCCAAAAAAATGAGCATATATAAAAAAGAGAAGACTACAAAAAGTGAATGAGAGCTCCATTTACTGCAACTTCAATTATTTAAAATTGTATAAATCAGTGATGTCCAAAACAACTTCCTGCTGTGGTGGAAATGTTTTATGTCTGCACTATCAGACATAGAAACTGTGTTAGTTTTATAGTTCTACCATAATAACTTATTTCAAATTTGGTGGCTTAACTAACACAAATTTAATATCTTGCAGTTTGGTAGGTTCGAAGTCCAGCATAGTTTCACTTGGCTAAAATCAAGGTGTGAGCAGAATAAAATTCCTTCCTGGAGGCTTTCATAGAGAATCCACCTGTCCTAGCTTCTAGAGATTACCTGCATTCTTTGGCTCTGCTCCCTTCCTGAAATAACTAAGCCAATGAAGCTTGTTGATTCCTTCTCACATCTCATGATTTTGATCTTTTCTTCTGCCTCCTGATTCCACTTTTAAGGATCCTTCTGATAATATTGAGCCCACTAAGATAATGCAGAATAATATGCCTAAATCAATGTCAACTTAATCACATCTGTAAAATCACATTTGCCTTGTAGGGTAACAAATTCACAGGTTCTGAGGATTAGGTTGTGGACATAATGTTGGAGGTGGCATTATTCATTTTAGCTGTGTGGCATTATTCATTTTAGCCCCAAATCCACATGGTGATTGGGCACTTGAAATATGGCCATTTCATCTGGGAACATTTTTTTTACTTTAATTTTAGTTAATTTAAATTGAAATTTAAATACCCACATGTGGATAATGGCTGCTTCATTTGGGTAGCATAGATCTAGAGGAATAGGGGAATGAATAGAATAGGGAAATATAGTATGACAACAGACCAGCATTAAGAGCCCATGTGTGGTTTATAGTCCTGAATTTTAAGGAAGACTTTAGCATGGTTGTGAGTATTTCTGCAGCCATTATTTAGCTAGTGGTGGCAGCCATACACTTGGTTAGAGGACATGTCATCAGAAACAGATAACTATAATCAAGGAAGAAGAAAATTTGTATTCAAGAAATAGTGATGAGCCAAAAAGCCAGAAAAATGTTCACTTAATTAAATAATTATTGAGGCTGGCCCTCCAAAATTTAATATAATTCTTAAAAGAGAATTCATAAAACAAATGATCCACAATGTAATAAGCAATTTTAATAATTTATCGAAATTCAAATAATCCTTGACATTGATAGAAAAATGAATTGAAATGCTTTGTTTCAAATTTAAGGATAACTAATAGAATAATAGAAATAAGATACAGAATTTGCAACTTATTAGAAAGAAGTAACAAAGTTAAATACAGAAAAACTTAAAAAAAATTAAAAAACGTGAACAATAGAAAATATAACAAGATGGTGGCAAAAAGCTTTAACATATTGATTAGATAAATTCCTCTATCAAAGACAAAGAACATAATTAGTTCTTTTTAAGAGTCATATTTAAATGACACAGAAAGGTAAAAATTGAGTAGAGCAATCAGAAGGCAGACAATACACAGAGATTTCGGCAGAAGCCACTCTTTCCAGTAGAGTTTTGAATTCCAAAGCCTGTGGGGCTTAAAAAAGTTCAAATCAAAATTTCATTTAAAAAGTGGTCTCCAATTAGTAGTTCCCAAGATGGCAGAAACAAATACAAATCTTTTTTTTTGCAGGGATGAGGCCCAGTGTAACTGGCTGATTAGCTGCCCATGAGTGTTCTAAAACAAAGCCTAAAAATTTATAAGCCTTTCTTATGCACCCAGAGATTGCATTTTTTGTCTTTTAAGAAAGAAGACCCTTAAAAAAACACATATACAGAAAGACAATAAAACTCTGTGTCTGCACCAATATTAATCAAATTAGATCTTCCTTTATAATGAAGAAAAAGAAATGATCACCAAAAATTTGCAAAAAAATCAATTACCCAAAAGATAAACACAACTAGATTATAATTTTTAGTCAAATGTCTCTAAAAGGCTGGTAATTTTGAGGATATGTTGCAAAAAAATATATATGATATTGTTATCAAAAAGAAAGATAATTAAGAAATGCCAGGAAAAATCAAAAGCTGAAAAAAAGTGATTTTAATATCAAACAAAGTAAAATGTGGCACAACTCTGAGTGGTCAAAGGAATGTAAGGGTAAAGAATCTACTTGAACTTGATGTTTTCAGAGTCACAGGGATCATGGCATTATGCCTATTGAAAAGAAAGGGTAAATTCTACTACAATACTTGATTCAGGAGTGAATAGTACATAAGTAAACATAATAATGAAACTATAGTTTGTTTTGAACACTTTGATCAAACTTATGACTAAGCACAGATAAATTAAATGTAATGTTATTGTCCTTCTGATAGGATAATGAAAGTATCTACATGGAAGTTTGAGATGAGAAGAAAATTAAATGGTAGGGTCAATTTTATCCTCCCATTACACAGTGGGTAGCTCAGATCCTTGTCTAAAGTCATTTATTCCCATAAGAAAGATAGGCTTAAGAATATTATTTAAAATTACTAAGGTAACCACAAGGGAGTTAAAAATACCTAGTGTAAAATATCTAGTGTAAAAATGACAAAGGCAGAAAGACATGATGAATAATGTGAGCAAATCCTGATCTTTCAAAGGGAGGAAACAATAGACAATGTCTAAAATTGTTAATCCACAAAATAGAGATATAATTAGTTTATTCAAAGTTAAGGAGATAACCTCCTGAATAGCACAAATAGAAGTGGAAAAAGTAGTTGCCTCTGGGAAGTGTGATTATGGATGTTATAATATTTTGTACTGTCAAAATCTGCTTTTAAGAAAGAGGAGCTCTAAAAAGAAAAACTTTCTGTTTGAAATTTGTATCCTCAGAGAATGTCAAGAAATTATTATATCCAAAAAAGAATAGTAGCTATTTGAAAAGATAAAATGTCATAGCTTTTAAAATTTGTTTTTAGTTTTGATTTTCTCTTTAACCTAAAAGTTATTTAGAGGAGTGTTTATTTCAAATTAGGTTTATTTTATTACTTTCTCTTTTTCCCATTAAACTAGAGGCTTATTGTGCTCAGAAAATGTAATGCATTGAAATTCTACTTAGGAGAACTTTTAGAGATTTTCTTTGTAGCTGAAGAGATTTTTGTAATTGTTCTGTAAGACTTTAAAAAGAATTGTAAATTATATTTTTTGTCATATGTGAAGATTTCTGAAACCTAGCTGTATTATAATATTATACGGTAATACTGTATAATGTTAGGCTATGCATAATTATTTCTGAGAGTGGTATGGTAAGCTTGGACCATTGTGGCTTTATTTCTTCCTCTACATCTTTATATTTCAAAAGCATGTTGTTTGCAACACAAATACCATAATTATTTCATATTTCATCAAAATAAAATATCTATTTTAGCCATAATCATTTTTTCATACTTAAGACTATTTTTCAGCAGT
This sequence comes from Phoca vitulina, assembly GCF_004348235.1. Taxonomy (NCBI): domain Eukaryota; kingdom Metazoa; phylum Chordata; class Mammalia; order Carnivora; family Phocidae; genus Phoca; species Phoca vitulina. Next base: position 67,597,141 of record NW_022589706.1, read on the forward strand.
TTTAGATTTACAGCAAAATTGAGAAGCGCAGAAAGTTCGCATGTACTCCTTGCCTTCACACTTGCGTAGCCTCCCTATCATCAATATGCCCACCAGAGAGGTACATTTGTTAACAAATGATGAACCTATGTTGACACATAATTATCATCCTAAATCCATGGTTTACATCAGGGTTCCCTCTTGGTTGTACCTCCTAGGGGTTTGATCAAACGTGTAATGACATGATGTATATATCATTATAGTATCATACAGAGTATTTTCACTTCTCTAAAAATCCTGCAGTGGTCGACCTATTCATCCCTCTTCCTTCCCAAACTCTGGCAACTGCTGACATTTTCACTGTCTCATAGTTGTGCCTTTTCCAGCATGTCACATAGAATCACACCACATGTAGCTTTTTCAGATTGACTTCTTTCACTTGTAATATGCATTTGAGTTACCTCCATATCTTTTCATGGCTTGATAGATTCTCTCTCTTCCCTTCCTTCTCTCTTCCTCTCTTTTCCTTCCTCTCTTTTCCTTCCTCTCTTTCCCTTCCTCTCTTCCCCTCTCTTTCCCCCCTCTCTTTTTCCCTTTCTTTCTTTCCCTCTTTCCCTTTCATCTTTCCCCATCTATCTTTCTTTAGCATTGAATAGTATTTTATTGTCTGGATGGACCACTTTATTCATTGGAGGGCACCTGGGCTGTTTCCAAGTTACAAAACTAACCATAAAGCTGCTATAAATATCTATGTGTAGGTAAAACTGTGAACTTTGTGGTGTTTTAAGATGCCTTATTCTCATTCCCTTTTCACCAGTTCTGTGGTAGCCTTAAAAACCAACAGCTTTGCAATTGCAACCATCGTAGCCATGAAAACCACTGGCATAGAAGTCAATGGAGGGGGAAGTAGGGGCTTGGAACTCCCCCCAAATCCCTACCCATATTATTGGGAAGCTACCTGAAAAGCGCAGTGTTTATCTAGCCATATTCCCAGGGCACATATCTAAAACAATCATTGATAGTTACTTCAAATCATGGTTTCCTGAGGTAGAGATACCATATGGAGCCAATAATCCCTTTGAGGATGATGTTAGTGGATTTTTTATTTAAGGCCTTTATTATGTTGAAGTATGTTCCCTCTAAACCTACTTGCGTCTTTTTTAATTTGTTGAGCCTTGTTCTGTGACCTAATATGTGATTGATTGATTGATTGATTGATTGATTTTAAAGAGAGGGCAGTTCTTTTTTTTTTTTTTTTTAAGATTTTATTTATTTATTTGTCAGAGAGAGAGCACAAGCAGGGGGAATGGCAGGTAGAGCAGGCAGAGGGAGAAGCAGACCCCCTACTGAGCAAGGAGCCCGATGCAGGACTCGATCCCAGAACCCTGGGATCATGACCTGAGCCGAAGCCAGACACTTAACCGACTGAGCCACCCAGGTGTCCCCTAATATGTGATTTATCCTGGAAATGTTCCCTGTGCACTTGAAAAGAATATGTATTCTGCTGTTTTAGGGTGGAATGTTCTGAATGTATCTGTTAAATCCATTGGTCCAGTGTTTCGTTCAAAGTTTCCTTTCCTTGTTGGGTTCCCTTGTTGGGAACTTTCCGTTCCTTGTTCCATCACCGTTTCCTTGTTGATTTTCTGTTTGGATGATCTGTCCATTGATGTATGTGAGGTGTTAAAGTCCCCTACCATTATTATATTACTATAAATTAGTTCCTTCTTGTTATTAACTGCTCTATGTATTTGGGTGCTCCCATGTTGGGTGTATAAATAGTTAAAATTATTATATATTATATATCTCCTTGTTGGATTGTCCCCTTATGACACAATCCAACAGACTTTGTTTTAAAGTCTATTTTGTCGGGGTGCCTGGGTGGCTCAGTTTTTAAGCGTCTGCCTTTGGCTCAGGTCATGATCCCGGGGTCCTGGGATTGAGCCCCGCATCGGGCTCCCTGCTCGACGGGAAGCATGCTTCTCCCTCTCCCGCTCCCCCTGCTTGTGTTCCCTCTCTCACTGTCTCTCTCTGTCAAATAAATAAATAAAATCTTTAAAAAAAAAATCTATTTTGTCTATTTTGTCTGATGTAAGTATTGGTACTCTGGCTTTCTTTTGACATCCATTTGCATGATAAATGTTTCTCCATCCCCTCGCTTTCAATCTACATGTGTCTTTAAGTCTGAAATGACTCTTGTAGGCAGCATATAGATGGGTCTTGCTTTTGGTTTATTTGTGTGTGTGTGTGTGTGCGTGTGTGTGTGTGCATTCCATCACCCTATGTCTTTTGATTGGGGCATTTAGTCCATTTACAATCAAAGTAATTATTGATACATATTTATTGCCATTTTGGTAATTGTTTTGTGATTGCTTTTGTAATTCTTCTCCAATTCTTTCTTCTCTTGCTCTCTTATAGTTTTCTGGCTTTCTTTAGTGATACCCATGGATTTCTTTCTCTTCATTTTTTGCATACCTATTACTGGTTTTTGATTTGTGGTTACCATTAGGTTTGTATATAACGTCTTCTGCATATAGCGGTCTGTATTAAGTTGATGGTCACTTAAGTTTGAAATCATTCTTTATTCTTCTCCCCTCCCCTGCCTCGTATTTTAGGTATATGATGTCATATTTTACATCCCTTTACTGTGTGAATCCCTTGACTGATTTTTACAGATATACTTATTTTTACTGTTTTTGTGTTTCCTGCTTTTTTTACTCTTACTTGTGGTCTTTTCTTTCCACTCAAAGAGTCACCCTTCAGTTCTTGCAGAGATGGTTTCATGGTCATGAACTCCTTTAGTTTTTGTTTCAGAAACTCTTTATTTCTCCTTCTAAACTGAATGATAGCCTTGCTGGATGGAATATTATTGGCTGCATATTTTTCCCATTCAGCACTTTGAATATATTTTGCCATCCTCTTCTGACCTAAACTTTAACTTTTATGCTGAAACATCTGCTGATATCCTTATGGGGCTTCCTAATATGTCGCTGTGTTCTTTTCTCTTGTTGCTTTTAAAAATCTCTTTATCACTACTTTTTGCTATTTTAACTACACGTTTTGGTGTGAACCTCCTTGGGTTGATTTTGTTGGGGTGTTTCTGTGCCTCCTGGATCTGGATATCTGTTTTCTTCCCCAGATTAGGGAAGTTTTCAGCTCTTATTTCTTCAAATAAATTTTCTGGCCCCCTTTCCCTCTCTTATTCTTCTGGGATCCCTATAATGTAAATGCTATTATGCTTGATGGAACCTATGAGTTCCCTAAGTCTATTCTCATTTTGCATACTTTTTTTTTTCTCTCACCTGCTCAGCTTGATTACTTCCCATTATTTTGCCCTCCAGGTCACTGATTCATTCTTCAGCTTCCCTAGCCTGCTATTTATTCCATCTGGTATATTTTTTATTTCAGTTATTGTGTTCTTTGTCTCTGACTGTTTCTTTTTTATCTCTTTGTTAAAGGTCTCACTGATGTCTTCCACTCTTTTCTCAAGTCCAGTGAGTATCTTTATCATCATTTAAATACTGTCAGGCATATTACTTATATCTGTTTTGCTTAGGTCACTTGCTGTGGTTTTGTTCTATTCTTTCATTTAGGACTTATTCCTCTGTCTAATTCTCTGTGTTTGATTTTGTGTGTTAGGAAATTTAGGTAATTTAGAAGTCCACATGTATGTGCAGGACTGTGATCATGTCTAAGAAGTAGCTGAGAGGGACCAATTCTCTCACCTATGATTGACATTGGGTCTACATTAAGCAATGATTGAAGGTTAAGGCAGAGTTATAAATTATCTGCTAGAGTGTTGAAGATGTGCAAAACAAACACAGAGCACCTCAAAGTCTATGGGACTTAGTTGTTCAAGACACTTAAGAAAATCTCTATCTAATCATTAATTCATGACGAAACTAACCAAACAAGTACTTAAGTGGATGCATATAGCAGAGACACAGATCAATTGAATTACTTTGGGAAAGTCACAAACAAAAGGAAAGCCATACAAAGAGAACAACCAATAACAAATAGCAATGGCAACAAACTCTGGAAAGTGAAGGGATCTAATTTTCATTTGATTTCCAGAGTTTCCAAAATTCATTATTTTAAATGTATGTCTTTTCAAGAAGGCATTACAAGGCACACACAAAAATAAAGTATGACCCATACATAGGGAGGAAACTAGTCAATAGAAATTGCCCCTGAGGAAAGGCCAGACATAGAACTTAGTAGACAAAGATAGTAAATCAGTTTTATAAATACCTTTAAGAACTAAGGTTAGCATATATAAGGAATTAGAGGAAAGTGTGAGAATTATATCTCAAAGAACAAATAGAAACATTAAAAAAGAATTAAATAGAAATAGTTCACTTAAAAACTAAAATAACTATTAAGAAAAATTTACTGGAAGAGCTTAACAAAAGATCTGAAATGGCAGAAGAAAGAATAAGTGGAATTTAAGATAAATCTTTTGAGATGATTTAATCTAAAAAACAGAAGAAATAAATGAGGAGAAACAAAAAGACATGTGGGACACCATCAAGCATACTGACATACACAAAATGGGATTCCCAGAGGGTGAGGAGTAAGAAAAAGAGGCAAAAAGAGAAAATAAGTTAGTAGTAAAAACTTTTAATGAATCACCAAAAATTAGTACTCATTGTTCAGTGAGGAGATACAAAATAAATATAAAAACCCAACAGTTTTCATATATACACGTTATTACCAGTGAGATACTATACTGGGAAAATATGTGTAATTCACGATAGTACCTAGTGTACAAAATATATGGGAATAAATAAAAACTTGGAACAAAATATTTATAGTCTATGTAGTAGATTAAATGTTAATGAACATCCAATAGAAATAAGCATACGATAGAAATGTTACTTATAAATCACGATGAAGACAACAGAAAATAGCAAAGTATAAAAAATTTATCAGATAAATAATTTAAAGTGACAAACCACTTTAAAAGTGTGAAAGATGATCAACTTTGTGAACAAACAGGAAAATACAAATCAAATCCGATCTCATTTTGTGTATAACTGCACTTAAAATATGTAGGCACTAGCCACATGTGGCATTTTAAATTTAAAATAATTTAAATTAAATGAAATTTAGGATTTGATTCCTTAATTTGGTAGCCAAATTTCAGGTGCTTAATAGCCATATATAACTAGAGGCTACTGTACTAGCATGGATATAAGACAGGTCTATAATTGCAGTCTGCTTCTCCCTCTCCTTCTAGCCCTCCCCCTGCTCGTTTTCTCTCTCTCTCTCAAATAAGTAAATAAAATCATAAAAAAATTTATCTAATTTATATAGTCTATTATCTAAAAAAGTAAGTCACAAAACAATATGACTAGTATGATATAGTGTGTGCTTGTGTGAGTATTTGCTTGTGTGTAAGATCTGTGGATATTTGTAACTAGAAGGAAATAGGCTCTTAACAATACCCAGTAAACTTTTATAATGATATAATGGTCAACCTTAGATGGAGTTAAAGATTAAAAAAAGATAATCATATTTTGCTTTTTTTTTCTGCAGAATTAGGTTTTTATTCCTTTTATGATTTAAAAAAAAGAGAAAGAGTTTATAGAAGCCAGGTAGTGGTGAAAGCAATGCCGTTAAGTAATTTTTCCACCATCATAGAGATTTCCTCCATATCAGGGAAATGGTGTTAAGTAAACATTGCCACATATGCTAAGAAATTATGAGTATCATACATCATTTGTCCTCAAACATTGTTTCATTTAGATGTGGAATACTCTATATAAGGAATTGTATATACTTGAGAAAAAACGTTAAAGAATGCTTTCATATTTTCTTTTTTCTTTTTTTTAAATTTTATTATGTTATGTTAGTCACCATACATTACATCATTAGTTTTTGATGTAGTGATCCACGATCCATTGTTTTCGTATAACACCCAGTGCTCCATGCAGTACGGCTTTCATATTTTCTAATGCAGTACTAAAGACAGTGAATTCAAATAGAATTCATTCCGTGGCTTGATTATAGCTATACCAAAACAGCAGCAGAATGAACTACTATGTAGTTTTTCATGACTGACTGTTATGTATGCTCTTCACTTTAAGCTTGATTCTTCTCCTGAGGGTTCAGGTGACATATCCACTTATGTAGGGCTATTCTAATACATAGCCAAAATAATGGAAAAGAAATGTGAATAATTATTTTCATAGAAGTGAAGAGTATACCTATATTATTCTAGCTGGGACCTTAAATCAATTAGTGGAAAAAAGAGATTTCATTGTAACATCAGAGCTTATAGTTGTGAGGCATCAAAAAAATGTATCCAGTTCTCCTTTAATACACACAAACAATTTCTGGTGGGAAAACATTTATATCCTGTACCTCCCCATCCCATCACGTTCCATGTTAATTTTAATATGGAAATTAAATTTTAATATGTGTTTTACAAGATTCACACCTAACATTTGTGAAGACTTTTATTTTACTCTATATCTGACAATAAAACAGTAAAATAGTAGAATGTATTTTTAAGATGTCCTTCTCTAAAGCCTTTTCAATATTTCTCTCCCCATTTTGATTTACTGTCCCCCACCACCCTCTACCCTTAACTCAGCTGTGCCTCTGCATTAGGTTCCCAACACAATGATCCATAAAGACCAGCCCTTCCTTATCCTGGCTTAATGTTTGTTCCAACAAAATTTAATTATCCTGTGTTTTATAACCTCAGAATGTTGATTTCAGTTAGTCTTCTGTTGGGAAGCAATGTAAAACATGGATGGTAACAAAAAAGCCTTTTCTGAGATGTTTATATCTAGGTGTAACCAATATGAGTAAAAACAATGGCAAAACTAAAGAAAGAGAGCCAAAGAGGTAAGACCTTTATGGTGGGTTGGGGTGGGGGTGGGGTGTCTCTGGGTTATAAGAAGACATATTACACAAAGCCCTTCTTAGCACTGAATGATGTTTCAAATTAAGTGTTAAAATTAGTACATCCAATGTGTTCTTTTTGCAAATGTTGAATTTCTCCCGTTCATCATATTTCAACAGATGAGAGGATGGATATATTACTAGCATTATTCTTGTCCTATAGACAGTAAGACTCAAAGCATATGACCTCCCAAAGGCATTTCTGTCTAAGAGCAGCAATGGAAAATGGACACTGAAATCCTTAACGTTAGTTATTCAATCTTGTTTTCCAGGATTTCAAGATTATTTGCTAAAGATGCTTTCTTAAAGTACAACATGAAGTGATTTTGTGAAATTCTATATTAGTACTAAGAATCACAAAGATTGTTAAGAAAACATATTCATCATTATAAAAGGCTATAGATAGAAATACAAGAACCCCAGAGTTAGAACAGTAACGAATGCTTAGATATCAAGGACTCCTCTTCAAAAGTACACTGAGATTTGGGTAATAAAACCAAGGGGGACTAGGACGCAACATTTTTTGCTGGCTGTGTCAACAACTAGCTATATGTTGTCCAAATCACTTAACTGCATTGGGCTTCTATCATTTGTGGAATGACTCCTTTATATGATTTGTAACATAATGGCAAATGAATAATTGAATTTTTAAAATTTCTCTCAGCTGTACCACCGTATTATGAACTGAGGTTCTGCTTCCTCTCACTACAGAATTTTTAAAATTAAACTTTTTGTGTTAAAATAATTGTGGGTTCACATGAGTTGCAAGCAACAGAGAGACATCCCATCTACTCTTTACTCAGTTTCCTCCAAAGGTAACATCTTATAAAAATATAGTATAATATTACAACCAGAATATTTACACTGATTGAATTAAGATCTACAACAGCTTGCTATGGATTTGATTCTTTAATATTTATCAGATAAAGGGATTAAAATTTTTGAGAGCTTAATGTATGCTGTGTTTTATATGCTTCATTTCATCTAATTCTAATTATAGGCTACTTTAGAGGCCCAGCTGAAAGTGAAGGAGTCAGGTTCAAGGTCTGTTGACATCACAACCCTCATTTTTTCTTTTATAGCATGCTGCCCCCGAGAAAAATCTCCAAGATCTTTCTTATCACTTCACGTGGCATTAAGTTGCACCACACACATCACTGCATATATATGTGTGTCTGTTTCCATCAGGAAAATTTTGCTTATGTAGTCTTGCAGAGCCACAAATCTAGGAAGATTTGAAACCTTTCTAGGTCTAGGTCACCCAGCCCATCATCCATTTAGTTAGGATTAGGTTTGTCTTCTGGACTCCCTCTTTTTTTTTTTTTTCATCTTTTATACCATAGCTTCATTCTCTGAATGATAAATGATGTTAGAGCATGGCAGAGAAAGAGGTAAGGGCATTTTGAAAGAAGTCATTTGCATGTTCCAAAAGAAGAAGGATAATTTTACAAGAAAATCTGCTCAGATGAGTTACTTAATTATGTAAAACAAAACAAAAAATGAACAAACAAAAAACCCCACCGTACATTTAACTAAGAAAATTAAAATTGCGAAATGGAAAATTATGCTATTCAGTCTTTTACCACCATCCTTTCAATCTCCTAGGGTAACAAACACCAAAGTTTTTCTGAGCATCTAGGGATTCTCAGGCCATTGGTGCCTCAGCTCCTTAAAAGTAATATTGGAGTAACTGGAGTAACAATTGATTTACACAACAAATATGTATTGAATGTCTACTAAGTGTTAGAATTAAAATACTAGGGAGATAGAGCATACCAAAAAGATACACCTCCTGACCCCTATGGGGGGTAGAGCACAGAATTTTAATGAATAACTGTACAAATAGATACATACTTCTATTCCATATGCATTATGGAAGGAATCCACAAAGTATTATGATAACATAGAAAAGGATAATTTAATTGAATCTGAGAGTTCAGAAAATCCTCTTTGAGGAAGTAACATTTAGTTTGAGAACTGAAAGATAAGAAGATAGATTTTATATTCAGAGAGAAACCTTGGGGACTGGTATCATCTGAGGGTTTGCCCATTTTACTTATCAGTCAATCTTGTGGTCCATAATCCATAACTGGGGTTAGCAGCTGGAACACTTACTCGTGGCCACTCCTTGTAGCCTGGGATTCCTCATAACGTGCTGTTTGGGTTTCAAGGCTGAGGAAGAAGAGGGAGTTTATGCATGATAAAATCTACTTGTGAATCAGCCCCTTAATCACTTAATTCCTAGAGATCTAAATATAAATGGCATCACACATAGTATATGGAAATTGATATATGAAAAAATACATATATGTGATAAATGTTCCATTTTTTTACTGAATATACTATATTCAGTATATATATATATATGCCTGGGTGGCTCAATCAGTTGAGCGACCGACTCTTGATTTCGGCTCAGGTTATGACCTCAGGGTTGTGACGTCCAGCCTGTGTTAGGCTCCACAGTCCGCGAGGAGTCTGCTGGAGATTCCCTCCCTCTCTTTCTGCCCCTCCCCCTATTCGCACTCTCTCTCTAAAATAAGTAAATCTTTAAAAAATAAATTAATTTAATTAAATCTAGAGTTAAAATTTAGATTTTGCACCTATGGTACAAAAATGGACTTGCAGCTTTTTTACAACTTGGCTAAGTGTTCAAGGTGGCACCCGACCTGTGCTCTATGTTATAGGTTTGAACTACGATAGTTAATTGTTCTTTACTTTCTGCCCCTCTGAACAAAAAATTATTTGCCTTTTAAATAAATTGGCTCCATTCACATTAACCAATGTTATTTTCTTTTAGTTACTTCTATCTTGCCACTTTACTTATTCCTAGGTGAGCAAACATATTATGTCTACAACAAATATATTCAGCTGTCCTAACAGATTCCCAAGTGAAAATGGAAATAAACAGTGAAAGGGAAAACACTGTCCAGCATGGTTAGTGGTCGCAGCGCACAGGCTCTGAGATTGTCTACCTGAGTTTGAAATCAAGTCTCACAAGTTACCATTTATGTGACTTGTTTCCTTAACCTCTTTGTACCATGGTTTCCTTTCTGTGACATTAAGATTAATAAGGGGATCAAACAAATCATTTAAGTATAAAAGAAGATAAAGCTTAAAAAGCACAGCCCCCAGTGCTTGGCATATTTTAAGCCCTCAGAAAATGTTAGCTCTTATGCCATAAGTAATTTTACTAATAAGAAAAAATGCCACCCAGTTTCTTTCTAGTGAGCGTGGGCACATGGGGAAATAGGGTATGATATATGAGCCTTAGCATATGCTCCATCCTCAGGCATCAAATCCTCTGGCAGAATGGGCTTCAGGGAGACCTAGGAGAAGAGCTTAGTGTCGCTGGGAATACAGCAGGAGTGCAAGTGACATTGGCCTATCTACCTCTGTGCGAGCTCTCAAGCTTCCCCAAGAATCTCATTGGGTTAGCTTCATTATCACCCACGGGGGCCTCTGTGTTTTCACCCAGATAGAGTTACTGTTGCACTGTGTCTAGTCGGTTAAAGTTTGTTTGCTTTTCTCACACTGGCTCAAGACAGAATCTTTGGTGCTTTAAAGGCAACTGTGGGCCTGGTAGGCTTCTAGAGTTTCATCAATTCTCTCTGAAAATAGGCGTGTTTGGGCACAAAGAATACACAGCTGGGTTCTTATCCATCTCAGGGAGAAGAGGAATGCTTCCCTCCAATGTCCTTGTCATTGCTGTTAGTCACTGAAACCATTTAAAACTTGCCTCCCTCGGTTGTGAGGCTCTCATTGCTCCACCTTCCTTTCTGTTGACTCTTAAGTCACAAGTTGACTGGATTAGTTAGGGTTGTCCAGAGGAACGGAACTGCTAGGATGTATAGAGATAATATAAAAGATTTTTTATGGAGATGATGAGAGGAGATTATGATTTATTATCTCAGTTATGGAGGATGAGAAGTCCTATAGTCTGTCATCAGCAAGCTGGAGGACCAGGAAAGCTGGTGGTATAATTCAGTCCGAGTCCACAGGCCTGAGAACCAGGGGACCCAATGGTGTCAGCTCCCTGTCTGAGGCCAGAGGCCTGAAAGCCAGGGGGATGCTTGTGTAAATCCCAGAGTCTGAACACCAGAGAACCAGGATCTTCACTGTCTGAGGGCAGGAGAAGGTGGTGTGCCAGCTCAAAAAAAGAAAACAAGAATTCACCCTTCCTTTGTCTTTTTTATTTTTGGGGGGACCTCAAAGGGTTGAGTAATGCCAAACCACTTTGGTGAAGATGGATCTTCTTTATTCAATCTGATTTAAATGATAATCTCTTCTGGAAACACCCTCACAGATACACCCAGAAATACTGTTTTACCAGCTATCTGGGCATCTCTTAGGTTAGTCAAGGAGTAAAATGAACCATCGTGTTGACTAAAGGCCTGTCATTCGCTATCATGCACTCATCTGTGGGACCCAAGATCAACCTGCTTCACATTCTTGCTTTTTTTTCCAGCCATCTCTCAAGTGTAGATTCTTGGGTAAGTGGTGCTTTTTCTTATTCTCATATCAATACCACTTTATGTTTCTGTTTCTTGACCCATACTCTCTCTTCTATTCCTCCTAAACTCTTTCTTCCCTGAGTCTACCAGTTCCATTAGTAATGGACTCCAGATCCCAAAATTCTTTACAAAATATTTTGTGCACTGTGGATTTAAATGAAATCTTGTTTTCCTTAGAAGACCTGGATTAACCTTTTCTTCTTTCAAGCAGAGCTGCATATTCTCCCTTTTCTTATCTCTCAGGGTTGAGGGGCAGCTATCTGCATGCTCTGTGCTCTTCACTGTCACTTTTAGACTTAGTCTTCTGTCTTCTTATTAAAATTTTATGCTCTTTTATAGTTCATGCCACTCAGCTATACAATCTCCATCTCTGTTAGAGCTAAAGAGCAACCCAGAAGCTGTCTTTTAAAAATGGTGTTTAATTCTCTGCTGTAGGTATGTAGCATTGTCTAGTTCCAAAACCCTTAGGATTTATGCTGTGAAATTCCTACTGGAACTTGCCAGAAATTGAACACGTATTTTTTTTCCCCCACCCCAAGTGATGGATCACATTTTTAAGTCTGAAACTGAAGGATCTGAGATCTTATTTGACTTTCCAGTTAACAAGTTAGCTGGCCTTTCTTCTACCAATCTACCTATTAACAGAAACTGCAGGCCTCTGGATAAGAGAAGACAATTTATTCACCAAGCATCTTAGCAGTGCCCTAACTCCCCTTTGAGCAACACAACAAGGGCCAGATATTACTCATGCATACAAAGGTTGCACTATAAAAGGGGAACCTTGAAATTATGACATGTCTGTCTTCTTCCTCTCCAGAAGAGACTTTTGCTCTGGGATATAAACAAATCTTCTCCAGCGAGGAGGAGGAAAAGTCTCTAGCTTTTTTTTTTTTTTCCATCACACTGGAATATAAACAAATGGCTCTAGGGGCTATCTCTAGGGTTGCTATTCAGTCATCCTCTACTTTAGCCTGGACCATGCAGAAATGTGGAAATAGTAGTTTCACACGACTAGGGCCCAGGTTGTAGAACAGCTTTCATAGCAGCTTGGACTTGCTACAAGGAACTTTTCTCTCCTGGATACCACTCCCATTTGGCAGCTTCATCCCATCTACTAAAAGTCAGGGCAATATTCCTACTGGTGGAATATTCTGCCACAGACCCCAAAGTGCTATCTTTTTAGCTTTCTTCACACCAAAGTCCCCGTAGGTGTGAGATGCAATAGTTTTGTAGGGGACATCCATCATGACCCAGGTCACTGAGCCCCTTCAAAACTTTACCAATGTATTGGGCCCTGATTCTTCATCAGGTCCGTCTCCTATCCCCTGTAGTTTATGCATTTCATCAAAACTTCTGACTTCTTGCTTATCCGGTTCCATTAACATGATATTATCCATAAAGTATACTCGTGTGCTATTCTGTAAATGTTCAGACAGTCCAGATCACTTCCAAATATATTATAAAAGATGGCAGGAGAGTTAATGTAGGCCTGGGGCAAGACCATAAAATATATATTCTGTCTGTTCCAAATCACTACAACTTTGTTTTTTATCCTCCTTCTTAATAGGAATAGAAATGAAAACATTTGTTAGATCAATGGCTACATACCATATATCTGAGCCCATGTTAATTATCCATATCCTACACAGCAAACAGAATTCATCTACTTGACTAGTGAATTAGTGTGGAATATAATGAGGACCATTATCCCTGCATTCTTTGAGAATTTAAAGGTGGCACTAATCACTGCCATTTCCTCCAAGATGCAATATTGTTTTTGATTTACCAACTTGACCAGTGAGGGGAGGGTGGGATGGTGTCAGTTTTAGATGCTTCCATGTGGCCTTCCCCACAATATAATCTATGAATCAGGAGAAGGAACTTACATGGGAATTCTAAGAACAACCTAGTATATCCATACCAATGATATATTCAGGGCCAGGTACCAGAGAATTAAACACTGGATGTTTCTGGGAACCCAGTGAATTCCCTGTAAACTAACCTGGGTAGTATTACATTTATTATATTCCTTACATTCCTGAGAGTCAAATTAACTCAGACCCAGCAACTAACATTCTTTGAAATATTTTTGAATATTTTTGTATTTCCTTTACTTGAGTAAATGTCTATAAGTCTCTTTGAGGCCTATGGGGATTATTTTTCTACCTACTTGTCCAGTTTCACAGTTTTGCAGGGTCTTTTCTTCTGAGGACTTCAGTCAGTATATTTCAGATCTGCAGCATGGCTGAGGTCTGAAATCTGGGCAAGCATTTGAAATATTTTATTGGGCCTGGTGCCCTCAGTTTCCTTTCTTGATTTCTTTTGATTCTATGGATTGAGCCATACCCTTGTTTGTTACCCATCTAGGTTGTTCCTAGGGAAGCTATGTTTTAGCAACCATTTCCAAGGTACCCTGTGATTCAGGTCCCCCGTTTGCCATACCAACCTTGCAGCTCATTAAGTTCATTGGAACAGCCTAATACTGAGTTTATTTTATTTCTGACAGTTAAGTGCCACCACCTGGTCTCTATTACTCTGGGATTCTGTAATTCCCAATTCTACTATTGAGCCCAGTTGTAATAGAATCTCCATTGTTTTATAGAGTAAAAGTCACACTGAGTTTTTTAATAATACTGGTGCCTCTCTCACTAGAGTGTAATTGATCATTTTGGTAGAAGTACCCTCCAGCTCCATCCATGGAACATGGTCAGTTGGTAGAGTTTTCTAACTCATATAGATATCCATCTAGCATGCCTGCTTTCACTATCTGCTACTATAGTTATTCCATTTCTCTTTCACTTACTGTGGGCCAATGCTGTTTCCAAACTTCTAAGTGTCACCCCAGTTAGAATCAGAACCATCTAATTAGCATATTAAGAATCCGTATACTACTACCATCTTCTGAGGTCCTTGCCACATTATTAGATCCTGTATTTTGGAGACTATCCCTGTGTCAATAAGCTCTTCATTATCCAACCTTCTGTTTACTCCACATCCCCTCCTCCCTTCCCCACTCCCAACTCCATGGTCCCATACATAATTTCCAGGCTCCTGCTGGTACATGTTGACTACATCACAAAGCTTTCTCAGGATATAGTCCATTTCTTCTCCTCTAGTCCCAGCACTTCACTGGCCATGCTTTGCTGTGGCCTGATGCTATGACTTGATCTGGTGGCTGGACAGGGATATGGGACTAGATCCTTACAGTGGGGTGGGGTACAGTCTAGAGGCTGCTGCATTGTTTTAAGCAAGGAGAAACTGGGACCTTTTGATTCCTCCCCTAACAGAGAGGGATACAACCTTCCTGTAGACCCAGGGTGTTAAAGGGGACCTGAGGCTTCAATATTCTCTATACACATGGCCTTCTCCTGTCTCAGAGTCCCACTGCTATCCAAGCACAGCCTTGACTTTACAAGGTTGAGATTTCAAACTTCTTTAGAGATCTGTTACTAGCCTTGATCCTCTGCTTTTTCTGTCCTAGGCTGTAAAAGAGATGAATTACTTTACATGCAGCCTAGGAGGATCTCTGAATTTCACATTTTGCTTTTGATTTGTGAAATTACCCTCAGCCTTTTGGTTTCTTTCTCCAATGCATTAATTACACTCAGCAAGAGTCATCTGATTCCATTGTCCTCATAATAAGTACTCCCACTGAACTTTCCACAAGCCCGATGTGTTACACCAGCCTGTGCAGTCCCTGTTTCATCCATTTTGACTGAAGAAAGTTTAATAATGATCAATTGCATCAAACCTCATTCTGTCTTTTTGTTTGATACCTTTTCCACTAAACAAAATTCAAACTGAGTTGCAAGGCCCTACTTCAGCATCTAGCAGAGCATAATTACTCTATTAAATATGTAAATATTAGATTTTTTTGGACCTATGTGATGATTTTCACTAAGTCCAATCACTCCTTTTTAATATATTGCAAATAGAACAAGGCTAATTTTATTTTGTTTTAAAGATTTTTATATATTTATTTGACAGAGAAAGAAAGTGCACAAGCAGGGGGAGTGGCAGAGGGAGAGGGAGAAGCAGGCTCCCTGCTGAACAGGAAGTCCAATGCAGGACTTGACCCTAGGACCCTGGGATCATGACCTGTGCCCAAAGCAGACGCTTAACTGACTGAGCCACCCAGGCGCCCTGAAAAAGGCTAATTTTAATAGCTTATGTATTGGAAGTTGGTTCTGTCTACTGGAATGCCTCTGATTCACAATAAGACATAGATTGCAACTAAGCCAATGGTTACCACTGATCTAAAACTGGCCTAGTCACCCCACCTGATGTGTTGAGGTCTGATCTAGAAGGTTCCAGGCCGTAGCTGTTGCTCAAACTTACTGGAATAGACAATAGGATTCTTGACAGAGACCCAGTCATAGTTCTAGGTTAATTTCAGAATCAACTGTGTCAAAATTAGTTGCATCAACCATATTACTTATATGGAGAAGTTAGCCCCATTACATACACACACAGACACACGTACACTTCCTATTAAAATTCAATTGATTATGACTCAAAATGGATACCAGCAAATTCTAGTAATGCTGTGTTAACCTGTGGAACATAATGGAATCAGTTTTCACCGCCTCCCTTATCTATACTCCCAGAAACCTCTGCCTTTCATTCCCAGTGCAATTCCTTTCAAGGCAGCATGGCATGCTGTCACAGAGGGAATGCCGTTCTTGCCAATTTGCATCCTTCAGGGTGAAGGTCAGGGGTTCCAAGTTTAATTGATTTCCTTCTTCGAAGAAAGAAAGGACAAGAAAGATGGAGCTTTGTGAAAAATCCCTGGTGTTTCCATGCATGTCATTTGCCAGTGTGAAAACAGCAGGGCTTTCATCTCCTCACAGACATCCATGCTTGGTTCCTGTCTTCCGTTCACTGCTAGTATCTGGCCCTGAATCTAACATACCACTGAATGTACAAAGGAATCTGTTGTATTTTTTGTCATTTCTGTTTTGGCTTGGGCCCCCCTGATGTTGCTCCAGCTCAGCAGTCAGCTGCTCAGACAATGAGAGCCTGTCTCTTCATCTTGCAATTTCCTGCTTTCCATTCTTCACTTGCATGATCCAACAAAAGCAATTCATTAAAAGAGTTAAGTGCTTGGCTATTATCAGAGAGGGGAAAACAAATTCAGCTATTTTTGACCTTGGAGGTCTTTCAGAAGCCACTGAACTCAGCTCTTTCTTCACCTACAGTAATCATAAAGAATCACCCACAACTTCTATTGGTCACCTTATTATACTACTGTAGAGTGGGCAGATTTGTGTTGTCTAAAACTCAAGGGCAGATTATGTAATTATTCAAAGAACTCAGTGGGTTTCTTTGCTTATTTATGTGCCACTTATATAGCCACTGCCTTTCTTGGTAAATTCTGAATGTTAAAGCAAATAAGGCTGATAGATTATTATTAACTTTCTTGGAAAGCAAGTAATACAAAACAAAACAAAAAATTTCTTTACTACCTCCAAATACAGTCAGTAACAGAGTCACATCCTTTAATTTAAGAGCAGTCAGGAGCTCTAGTATCTGGCAACGCTTATAAAGAAACCCTAGATTATTTCTTAAAAGTTATCAAACCCACATATTGTTTTATAGATGCATTAATGTATAGAAAAGTTACCTTATTCTTTTATCATACCATTAGGTTTTCAACTTTTTATAAAATGTAATAGAGTTGAATGATTACATTTCACATCTAAGAGCTTGCAAAGGCACAAAAGGAAAAAAATATTGACGCCTACTGAGCTGAGTTTTAAAAATCTGTTTACTTATATAAATAAAATTGAATTCATTTTATAATGTTTCTCTCTACTACAAAGGAAGACTGAGCACACATTTTAGTTGTATTGCTGAACTAGGCAATAATCTGCCCATAACCGGTGAACAAATATTCTTAAAGGTATAATCATCAACTTTAATAATCATTAAAATTAAATTTAACTATCGTACTTTTTTTGGTTTTAGAAAACATCTCTTGGCTTAGTGTCTACATGACAATCATTCTCCATCTTTGGAAACTGATACAGGAGGGGGTCTGTCTCAGTCATGGCTGTTCCATATGGCCTGCGGTGGTTGATTGGGTCAGAGGTGGACACTTCATTTAACCAATGGCCATTATATGATCCCAACAATTTAGGAAGTTGAAACGAGACACAGAGACTGGGAGGTTCTAGTAGTTGAGTTTTACTAGTGGCAATACCCCGAAGCCTATGAACTCCCACAGTGGGAACCTGCTCTGATACCTGCTTTACCTGAGACCCAGTTTAGCTCGAGCTTAGCTTCTGTGAGATGTGGCAGTATCTTCCTAAAAGTATGTTTATTTGTCTAATCTAGCTACAGTTGGTGTCTGTTACTTGCAACCAAATAAAACTCAAGCAATACATTATTATATTTATCATGTGTATACATTTGTTTTCACATTGTAAACATTAATGTCCTTTTACATTTCTCCTGCCTACTAACAAATGTATGACGGTACTTAAATTAGAATGCTTACATTAATTATAATGAAACAAAATTCCAAGGATATCCATACTAAAAAATTCACATTTAATACTGCAGTTTACTGAAATAAAATTGTTAACAGAATATGCCCTTAATCTAACTATACGGAAGGTATTCAGTGTGAATCTAATGAATTTAAATCAATTCAGTTATTATATTTTTGAACAACTACCTTCTTACCTCATTTCAGTACATTTTCAATACACCACATAAATGTTTTCATAATTTAATGTTCTATCTAATAACAGATAAAATATAGTTATTAACGGATATTGTAATAAAAATCAGCTCAGCATTTAAAATATTGTTATATGTCTAACATAGAGCTTTTTAACAATGTAGATTTACTACAATTATTCATAATTATTTTTTAAATGTACAACCTCTTGCCATTTTACAAATGAGGAACAATAGCTTCCAAAGCAAACTTTAGGTAATATCAAAATAGCATTTTACAAATGAGAAATCAAGTAAGTGATTCTTTATCTCATTTACTGCAAACACAAAAAACTACTTATCAAAAAATTCATCTTATTCTTGTTGGATAAAGTACAGCTATTTTTGTCCTTTGCTCCCTTGTAAGATTGTCAACTTCATCAATCTTGAAACAAATCTTTCCAAATGGATATATTCAGTCTTGTGCTCATATGGGTGCTCCATAAATATTGTTGGATTAAAACTAACCTCTCTGGGAGGCTAATGAAGAACAGATGCAGGCAAAAACAAGATGGTGCCGCTAGGGGGGAACATAGAAACTAAAAGACATTAGTGTGAGCAGAGGGAATAAAAGAAAAATACCAGTTGTCAGCTTAAATGGAGTTCATGAATATAATTGAACAGCTGATAAAGTAGGTAGGAAAGAAAGGATAACCTGCAATCTTATTTTCTTTCTTTAGCTGTGTGTTATAGCTGTGATTCTTGTGGAAATGAAATGTGTTTTCAATTCATTCATAAGGAACATCAATCCTATAGGTCTTTATAACACTAGAAGCAGTTACATAGAATGTTTGAGTCTTAGGAAGTATGACAACATAGACCCACTATTCTTCAAGTTTAATTAGCGGAGTGTTTCTTTTTGGTCTAGTTTGTTTTGATGTAGGTTTACAATGGATTAAACTTCAAATTCTGATAATTCTGTAGCAAAAAATATAGCTCTTAGCCATACTTATCACATTTTATACTATTTTCCAATGACTCTAATACCTGCAGCTTGCTGATAAAAGTCTTTTTTTTTTCCTGTCCTGTCTTTTACCATTTTGATGTGGTATTTTTTTTTTTTTTTTCTGTTCATCTACTGGCTAGTTAGGGAGGAAGAAACAAGGATCCTATGACAAAAGAGCCCAGGCAATATACTTTTCAAAGGTAATTTGCCCATATAATTAAAGAATATGTGAAGAATTACTTATCAATTGGGACCTACCAGTCAACTTACCCAGTTATACAAAACTATGGTTGTTGCTCTTTGGAGAATCAGCATGATGTCACAGGCACAGTTGCTATTTTTCTCACTAAAAATTGGTTGGTTCCAATTGTATTATGAAATTTTTGCTTTGTTACCTATCACTGAATGTTTTGTCAGGAAGTGCACTTTTAAATCATCATTTCCCTAAGTGTTTTCCTTAAAATACTGGAGCCGGACAATGCTCCCTAGATAAAGAAGTTTCAATGGGTACGTGAGTTTTTGAAGCACTGCCCTTTATATTGTACTCTTGGTGATGAACAGGGCTAATTAAAATGTTGATGGGTCTGAAAAATACTGCAATTATACAAGTTTAATTTATCCAACAAATTCTTTTATATCTATTTAACTCCCCAGGAACCATTGTTTTTTGGAATACATTTTGTGAAAATAAGGTTTATAGAAGGTGATTCTGAGGGCATTTAGTAAATTACACACAATATTATTATTCTTTAATCTCTTAACCTCTCCTGAGTCACACCCACTTTAGAAGTAGATGAAGGCCATAACTATTTTTATCCAGGAAAAGATACACAGGCATATGTATATTAAATTTTACATAAAGTTCAAAATTTTGCATATATTTAAGGCTGATAGTTAAAAATCTATCACTGGTACCATGTTAAGGAATTCAAGCTCTTGGTTCACTCACAAATGAAGCTTCCCTTTTGGAACTGCTTACTGTGAAGCATAGTCAGCTCTTGGTAACTTAAGTTTTGCAGTTTTACTCCTGCCCTTCACATAATGTAATATGTGCCTTTTGCCTTTGTTGTTGCCCTTTTGAATCACCTGCAAGTGGAAAGATAGAGACATGATCAGAGAACCAAGAACAAGAAAGCCAAGGATGATTCCTCCTCTTGTATATTCTGAAATACATTATTTAGAAACCAAAATTTTAAATGTATTTCTTTGGTGGATAAAATTTAAGGATATATTAGAATTTCCTTACTGCATTTATATTACTGAACCTCACAAGCATAATATTGAGACAGTTCAACAGCTTGTAAAACATTTCTGTGCTCTGTTGCAGCCAAAAGTACAAAACGCATGCTATATTTGGTTAGTGTGCAGTCTATTTCAAATGTATGTCTAAGGATGGAGGACTTAAGAGTTTTCTATCATTTTTCTTTTTCCTCCACATGTTAGGATGGTGTAAGTAAACAAAAAGATTTTACTTTGCAATTTAATTTAAATTTGTTTATGTATCTCTTACTGAATCAAAAGGCTTTTTGGAAATTATCCAATTCTCTTCAACAGAATGTACAGAAAGGTATTTCTACACTGATAACAAAGTTGGAATCTATTTAAAACATTTTTCTTTCCGTTTCTTTTGCCCTAAGCTCTTATTGTTTAAGGTGTTCCCCCCTTTTTAAATAATATTCACCATAGTAATATAAAGAATTACTACATTTTAAATTCAAGCAGATATATTTATTTGGAATACATATTTATTTGAATAATATTTATGACATTTTAATTATATTACATCTTACTCTTATAATTTTGACTTTTATAACAATGAAGATGAGAAAATGGAAATGAAGAAATACTAAGTATTAAGAGTAATTTAACTATAGTAGAGTTTATTTAGTCTTTACAACCATGTATATAAGTTCCATTATTTCCAATTTACATGTTATTTTCAGAGGGACTAAGATATTTCCTAGGATGACATTGGTAGAATGTGGTAGAGATAAGATTTGAACCCAAGGATTCTGATTTAAAAATAGTATGTTTTCATTTTTTAAAACAATTTCAAAATAGCTGGCAGAACAAGTATTTGGGATGAGGTTGTCAAAATAAATAAGAATTTGCCTTTAGAAAAGCATATTCCAAAGGTTAAAAGTACAGTAACTGAATTAGTTGGCATAGTAGCTGGAAATGAGGTTCTTCTTTTTTACTTTGGTATCTCTGACCTCTGTTTTCACATGGTTATTGTCTCTGTCCTAGGATCTAGATCCATGGCATGTCATATAGAAAAATACATAATTTTTAATGCCTTACACATATATATACACACACACACTATTTAATATCTTTTCTAGTCTATCTATTCCCTAACCTCAATTGTCAAAGGCCTTAAGTGACTGGCCTAGTTTAGAATCTTGTCTCTTGTATATTTGCTGAATTCACACCTGCTGCTATTCCATCTGCTACAATTTTAGATCACTAAGACCTTCTTGAAATATGTGGAAAATGTCAAACATACTCCCAAAAAAGTGCTGCCTTCTTTTAAGCTGATGGTGTCCTGAAATGACTGTTTTTCTTTTCCTAAAGATAAGCACTCGCCTTTTTTTTTTTTTTCCAATGACCTAAAGTCCCTTTATTTAAAGGATCAAGACAATTGGTCATGGTTTAAAGAACAGAGAAATAGCATTTCAAAAGTAAATGTCATTCTACTTGATGGTAGGCACTTGAAATGTTATCTATGCTATACTTATAATAATTGTATACCTGAATGATATAACACATTTTAATCATGTTTCCATATTTAGTGAATGTACAAATGGGTTTCTTTCTATCTCAATCTTAATATATCTCAATCTTAATAAATCAGGACAAGATATTTTATGTTTATTAATAACATCTAATAGCTGATTCATTCATTCAGATATTTACTCTATGCAAGATTCTACCTGGAACTGTACAATAAGGGCCCTAAAATGTGTTCAGTAAGAAACTTGATAAGATTATATTTGTATGAGTATATGGGTCATTCTTTACTTAAATAATAAGTTCTTATTTTTGCATTTAAAATTTAGACATGGAATTTTATGTTTCTTTTCTTGTACACTTACATGTCATTTATTATACCTTTCTTAAATTACTTAAAAATTACATTTTTTCCCCCACAAGCAATAAGGAAGGTATGGGGATAGGAGTGGATGCAATGGTTCAAAGGAGCCAGAAAGAGTGAATCCTAAATCTGTTGTACAGAAGAATTATCACCATTTGGGAGCATTATTATGCTTCCAGTGTATGTTGGATTTTAGTGTTAATATTTTTTATTCCTTCTAGAAATTATGTATTAGAATATCGCTATGAGTTAGGGTAGAATTCACCTTTAATAATTTTTGCTGCAATATTTTATTGGTTGAAAGTTTGTTTTAATTCTATCCAAAGTGGCAAGACCATGCAATCTTGGGTGTTTCCTTCTTTATAAAACAAAGGCATTGGACAGTTAAAAAATTAGATGATTTTCTGACCCTCAGCCAATCTGTAACTTTGTGGTCACAGTGGGACAGGGCTTCTCTAGGAGGAGGAAAGGTGGCATTAATCTTCTGGAAAAGCTGTCAGCACTAACTGATAGATTCCGATGTACAGAACGATGGAGATTGATTTTTCTTCCTACATCTGTGTTGGATCCTAAATCTTGACCTGAACTCACTCCTAATTGTTTGTAACTTTTAATAATCTAGACTGTTTTGAACAGTTCTCTCTTTGCTGTCACTTGGGGATTTTTACTACAGTGAACTCACTCACAACTCCTGTCTGAACTTAACAAGATGAAGGCATCCACCAAAAATGAAAGTAGCTAGATAACCACAGGAAACATAAATGCGGTCAAGATTCCACCCAGGAATTTAAACTTTTTCAAATGTGTGCTTTGAGGATTTTCAGAAAGCAGAATGCTACTTAATCTGCTCCCTGGAATTTATAGTTGGGGGCTTTGATTCTTCCCTGCAAGAAAACAAAACAAAAAATTAAAGAATGCATTGTATCTTAGAGATTGTGAGGCCCCAATACATTGTAAAATGACATTTTTCATATTTCTGGTTTACCTTGGCCTAAGGTATATATGAAATTGTTTGCTTCTGTATAAGATTATCAACACCAATTCTTAAAATGTTTAAATTTCTCTAAGTGTCAGACATGTAGTAAGAACTCTGCTTATTATTTTGCCAACTGCTTCTGAGTCAAGGCTGACATTTTGGGCTACCTGACTGATAAGGCATTTTAAGTAGAGTTTATTGTTAATCTATGCAAAACTCTAGTCTTTTGGTCTGCAGCCTGA
Organism: Phoca vitulina; assembly: GCF_004348235.1. NCBI lineage: Eukaryota > Metazoa > Chordata > Mammalia > Carnivora > Phocidae > Phoca > Phoca vitulina. The sequence goes on from NW_022589706.1 coordinate 67,620,521, forward strand.
CCCTCGTATTGCCAATATACCAAAAGCTCTGGAATTGCACTACTAAATTTCTGGTGTGGGGTGGAGGGAGCGCTGCTTTCTGCTGTCAGACTTCTCTTTTGCTGCCTGGACAAATAGTACTTGTTCCTATATTCCTAGCACTGCATTTCACCTGAATGCTCCTGGCTTCTTGTTGGACCCTTAGCGCACTGTCATTTGTTGTATAGTTTCCTCCCTATTGCCTCTATCTCTAGACTTCTTCCCAGCATTTCATTATTCCTGTAGATGAGTAAATTTCAAAACGTTGTTCCTCCCAAAGGTGTCCTGTACTACAAATATCTGAGCCTGCTCTACCTGAATGTCATAAGATACCTTGCCAATTTGTACGGATCACCTCATAGGGCCTTCTCCTTGAGGAAAAGTAATGCTTTTAATTCTGTCACTGAGTAGGCAGTGCTTGGGACTTTGGCTCACTGCTTTTAGAAACCTAGAAGGGATGATAAACTGAAACATCTGTCCCTGTCTGTTCTGCCCATAACGTGGGCCTGCACTGAAGGGGAAGACAGTATGGTTTGCCCAGTCACCCATCCTTTGGGTGGCCTGGGACTTTAACTATTTCTTTCTCAGCAATGATCCTGGTTATGAATATGTCTTTGACTATAGGGAGTTACGATTTGGAAGTGTTCCATTTGACATGTTTTGTTTTTAAAAGAGTTCTTTGGTGAGAAATTTCTACTGGATATAAAAGCAGGAAAAATTAAAAGGGCTTTTCTACTCCTCTGCAAAATAATAATAATCACCACCACCATCAACAAAATATCTTCTTTCTGCAGACATTGGAAATTATATAATCTTTGTGTTTCCCATTCAGATATTGCTACCAAGAAACTTAGATCTCAGTGTAGAGTTTAAATATATTATTCCACACCATATCCTCAGTAGACTTATTTCTCCACTCTCTACAAATAATTTGTCACTTAAAAAATTTTCAGGGGGCACCTGGGTGGCTTAGCCAGTTGAGCATCCAACTCTTGGTTTCAACTCAGGTCATGATTTCGGGATTGAGCCTTGCATCAGGCTCCATGCTCAGTGGGGAATCTACTTGAGATTCTCTTTCCTTCTGACATTCCCCCTGCTCTCACACTCTCTCTCTCTCAAATAAATAAATTAATCTTAAAAAAAATTCAGGTTTATTTTACAATTTGGTTTGATGGGTTTTTTGTTTATTGATTTGGTGATTTGTTTGTTTGTTTTATTATAATTCTTGTCTGAATTTTTTGGAGGTAACTTTGATATAAATGATAAATGCATTCAGAGTCAGGAACATTATACAGATACTAAATGTTAAAGATCAAAACATCAACACCTTCATACTGAATGTATTCCACAGTTAAATATGCAAGATTATAGGTTGGTCTGTCTTAAACTGGTGATGGGTGTGTGTGGGAGTAGGAATGGGAAGGCTTGTCAGTAAAGAAACTGCTCAAGGAATTCAAGTCAATTGCAAACCGTCAATATGAGTTATCGTCTATAAAAAGGTGTCTATTATGTGAAAATCCTTTTTATTCCAGAAAGAATTACTTTGAACAAACTGTTTCTAGTGCATCCAGGGATTGTTGGCATGAAAGTAATGGCTAAAAGCTATGTCTAATGACCTGGAACTCAGTCTGATAGTGAAAAACCCAGCAGAGTGTAGCATTTGAATGTCTACTCTCACCATGGGCAGTAACAAAACAGCCAGATCAAAACACCTTAATACTGATTTGCAGAGCTGTTCTTTTTTTTTTTTTTTAAAGATTTTATTTATTTATTTGAGACAGAGAGAATGAGAGAGAGAGAGCACATGAGAGGGGGGAGGGTCAGAGGGAGAAGCAGGCTCCCTGCCGAGCAGGGAGCCCGATGCGGGACTCGATCCAGGGACTCCAGGATCATGACCTGAGCCGAAGGCAGTCGCTTAACCAACTGAGCCACCCAGGCGCCCGATTTGCAGAGCTGTTCTTAAACATGACTTTGAGTTGTGCCAAACTTCTTATCAGAATGGCAACAAGTATCCACAATATTTCATCCCTAAACATTGTTGTGATAACTGGAGCTCAGAATCATTTATTAACAATACAGAATTTACAATTGCTTTAAATGATGTGTTTGCTTCTGGTTCGGATGAGGTTTTAAACATTATAGAAAAGGTCTTTATCTCAGCTTTACACTCCTGCTCATAATTGTCAGGCAAACAGCCTAGCTGAAAGCTTGGTACAAGCCACTAAGGGTGCCCATGACTTATTGCTGGGGAAGTTTGCCAAGAAGACTTGCCAGACTTCTCATCATTCAACATGGCACTTCATCTTCAACAGCAGGAGTCAATTCTGCTGAATTACAAATGCTTGGCAGCCTCTCAAGACTTGCCTTAACCATTTCCATAGAGATTAGGGAGAGGTCTCATATGACAAATAATATGTTCTAGATGCTCATCTGTGTGGATTTAATCTTTGGTTATTTCTACCACAAGAGTTGATCTTTGTTAGGAAATACAGCATTGAATAATAATTTTCTGCTACTCTGATTTAGTTCCCTAGGCTGTGTCAAACAGTACGGAGGGTAAAAAGGCAAGTGTGCATTGTCCTACTGATTGATGTTCAGTACATGCTACAGAGGATGATCTGACCATACAGAACCATGGCAAGCATCTTACAAGATCACTTGCTCTTTTGCAGCAGTGATTTCCACCACAGAGAAACAATACTTTTCCTGGAACCATTGTAATTGCTAGTATTTCTGTGGCTTCTAGTGTAATGCAGAAGTTGTTAGGTAAAATGTTGCTTCCTTTTGGGTCAAAAATGAGACTACCAAATGTCAGGGGTTTGGGGGAAAGATATTAGGGAATGGATGAGATTTAGGAAATGGGTGGATTCAAGTGCCTTTTTGTCCCCGGTGGTTGATGATAACCTGTTTTGGACCAAATATGCTTCTCCTTTTTTCTAATGATCAGAACCCAAATCAGAGAATATATTGTAAAAATAGCAAAAATATCTCACTTTGGAGGGCGCCTGGGTGGCTCAGTTGGTTAAGCGACTGCCTTCGGCTCAGGTCATGATCCTGGAGTCCCGGGATCGAGTCCCGCATCGGGCTCCCTGCTCGGCGAGGAGCCTGCTTCTCCCTCTAACCCTCCCCCCTCTCATGTACTCTCTCTCTCTCTCTCATTCTTGCTCTCAAATAAATAAATAAAATCTTAAAAAAAAAAATCTCACTTTGATATGAAGAGAATGTGGCTTGATGAGTATAGCTGAATCTAAAGATAGATGTGTTCTGTAAAGCAAGTATTTATAATTTAGTGCATATTCACCTCTTAGTAAGTTATGCTTTCCCAAGTTATTTTGGTGCTAGTTGATAGTCTACTAATATCCATAGCGGTCATTAAACCATTAAAATTCTCCCATAGCTATTAGTTAATAACCTCTGTTCAAGTCTCTGAAGTGTTTCTACCATCATTTTAATCTTGATTACTATGAGATATATATATATATATATATATTAGTGTGTGTATATATAATTATATAATATATATAATTATATATTTGAGATATAATTAATAGATAACATTATATTAGTTTCAGGGGTACAACATGATTTAATATTTGAATATATTGCAAAATGATCACAGTCTAATTAACATCCATTACCATAGACAGTTACAGATTTTTTTCCTTGTGTTAAAAACTTTCAAATATACAATATTATTAACTATAGTCACCATGCTATACATTACATCCCCATGATTTATTCATTCTATAACTGGAAGTTTGTATTTTTTTACTCCCTTCACTCATTTTATACCCTCCCCCTCTGTCGCCTCTGGCAACCACCTATTTATTTTCTCTATCTATAAATTCCACTGTTATTTTAGATTCTACATATAAGTGAGATGATACCCTATTTATCTTCATCTATCTGAGTTATTTCACTTAGCATAATGCCCTCAAGTTCCATCCAAATTGTCTCAAATGGTAAGATTTCCTTTTTTTATGGTTGAGTAATAACCCACTATGTAGACAAATCACATCACATTTTCTTTATCCATTCATCCATTGATGGACATTTAGTTTGCTTCCATACTTGGCTATTGTAAATAATGCTGCAATGAACATGGGATGCAGGTATCTTTTCAAGGTAGTGTTTTTGTTTCTTTCTGATAAATGCCTAGAAATGGAATTGCTGGATCATATGGTAGTTCAATTTTTAATTTTTTAAGGAACCTTCATATTGTTTTCCATAGTGGCCCCACCAACAGTGCACAAAGATTTTCTTTTCTCCACTTCTCCAATGTTTGTTATCTCTTGTATTTTTGATAATAGCCATTGTAACAGGTGTGAGGTGATATCTCATTGTGACTGATTTCCCTGATGATTAGTGATGTTGAACACATTTTCAAGTACCTGTTGGCCACTGTTTGTCTTCTTTGGAAAGATGTCTATTCAGAACCTTGGCCCATTTTTAAATCACATTAGTTTTTCTTGTTTGTTTTTGAGTTGTGTGAGTTCTTTATATATTTTGGATATTAACCCTTTATCAGATATAGGGTTTGCAAATATTTTCTCCCATTCATTAGGTTGCCTTTTCATTTTGTTAATGGTTTTCTTTGCTGTGTAGAAACGTTTTAGTTTTATGTAGTCCCACCTGTTTATTTTTGCATATGTTGCCTTTACTTTTGGTGTCAGATCCAAAAAATCATTGGCAAGATTGATGTCAAAGGGCTTACCACTTATGTTTCCTTCTAGAAGTTTTATGGTTTCAAGTCTTACATGTAAGTCTTTAATCCATTTTTGAGTTCATTTTTACATATAGTGTAAGGTAGTGGTTCAGTTTCATTCTTTTGCATGTGGCTGTCCAGTTTTCCTAATATCATTTATTGAAAAGACTGTCCTTTCTCCATTTCATATTCTTGGCTCCTTTATTGTAAATTAGTTGACCATATAAGCATATGTTTATTTCTGGGCTCTCTATTCTGTTCCCTTGACCTATGTTGTTTTAATGAAACATCATACTGGTTTGCTTACTATATATAGCTTTGTAATATAGTTTGAAATCATGAAGTTTGATGCCTCCAGCTTTGTTCTTACCTGAGATCGCTTTGGCTATTAATAATTTTATTAAGAGAAAATACAAATGAATATATCTGAGCATTTAAATATTTCTTATTGGCCTTTAAAAATACAGTGTACTCTACCACTACCACTGCTACCAGTACTACCACTGCTACCAGTACTACTACTACTACTACTACTACTACTAGCATCGTTGGCTCATCGATCACTTACTAAGGACTATGCCTAACCCAAAGTATTCTACTTATATTAACTTATTTAATCCATATGACAATGCTATGAGGCACCATTATTATTATCTATATTTTTACAGACAAGAAAATAGAGGCACTGAGAGATTAAGTAACTTGCTCAAAGTAAAAAAGGAAGTGACATAACTGAGTCAGCCTACATAGTCTAGTTTTAAATCCAATATTCCTAACTACTACTCCTGCCAGCCTGATTAAGCAAACATCGTTGACTATTTTAGGTAAAGTGTATTGTATTCTTTTCTAAGATAAACAAATAGACCTGCACTATTATTTGTTTAGATTTGACTGTACTGGAGCCAAGCTTAGCTTTGACATTTGCAGACATGGGTTAGCTTTCATCCCACTGAAAGACATAGGGCAACCTGGTATTTAGTTTTCCTACAAAAGGCAGTTAGGAAGCCCTAGAGGAACCTAATTAAAATGCAGCCCATTTCCAAGGCACCGTATCTTGCTGTGTTGCCATAGAAACAGTGGAAGATTTCTGGTCATTGACCTTTAAGGGAAATTGAGGATACGTTTTCATCATAAGGTTCATAAGAGAAGCTACCCCAGTATATTAACTTATAGTGGCAGGACAACTTTGGAAATCCCCTATGCAATCCTACCTGACTTTAGGAGTATATTATATCAGCAAAACTCATTAGAGGCTCAAACTCAAGCTCTTTTGAAGAAATTTTTTTTAACTACTTCCAATATGCCATCTGTGCTATTGGATTTAAAATAATCAAAGATAGTGCTCTAGCAACAAAGAAACATTAAAGGAAATCTTAGATAATTATACAAGAAACATCAGAACAAATATCATATTTTGAAATAGTTTGTATTACATCTATTGCTTTTGGATTCTTTAAATCTAGGTTTACTCAAATAATAAAATGCAGCATTACTGTATCAAAAAGACACACGTAGAAAATCAAAAGTTTATTATAAAATATTATGTTAATACTATTTAAAAATACAAATTCTTAATTCTTGCCCTTTCTGGTTTATTCATATGTAAATTCAGGCATTATTTTACTAAGTACGTATAATTGAAAATCCTACTTATATGATATATATTTATATATATACTTTGTGTATGTATATATATATGTACATATATATACACACACACATATATATATATGCCATTTGACAGAAGGCAAGTGCCCATGATTCAACAGAAAAAAAATGACAAAGTTTTCCTTACTGTAGACTGCTTTTACTATATTAATATTTTTATTTTCCACTAAAAATAAATAACTTGGTTCTATTATCAGGCTATGCGTAATTTAATTATAAGGAAATGTCAGTCAGGGGAATCAGGGCTGGCTAATTTCTTCTAGAATTAGAAATATGTCTCCATATATATGAGTATCACTTATTCTAGACATAGACATCTGAAGAAAAATAGAAATACTCTAATAATTATATGTAGAAAAGCTAGGCTACTGCCCCATTCCCTAAACTTCTGCAGGGTTCTCTTACATAGCTGTATGTCCTCACTCGGAGAGACAATGGTGACTGGGGGGGAACACAGACTCTGGCCCTACGTTAATTGGGACTCCTGGCTCTGCTACTTACTAGCCATGAGGCTCTGAGAAAGTTACTTAGTCCACAGGAACCTCAATTTGCTCAAGTATAAAATGAGGATAATAATGGAACTTAGGGTTGTTTTGAGAATTAAATGAGCTAATATTGATAAATCACATATCTGTATTTGACACAGTAATAAAAAACATATTTTGTCTTCCAATGCCAGGGACAGAGCTCACAAGAAAATGCCATTCCTGTCACACTCCTGCCCAAGACACAAAGAAAACAGTGAGATGACTCATCCCAGATAAAAACAGAGTACTGTCAGTGCACTGGAAGAGGAGTCTATAGAGTTTGCTGTTAGAAAAATGTTTTTCTTTCTCAGTATGGATATAGACAGCACTATTTCTGAGAATTAATGGTTGCCCTTGAGGGGTATGTGTGTGTGTGTGTGTGTGTGTTTAATCCAATTGTTGCCTACTGCATGAGCCAGAAAGATGAGTAAACATATCTTGCCCCTCACACTAGGGGAGAGATTCTGAAAATCCAACTTATAAGGCCAAACCACATATTAGATTGTCATGTTGCCATCTGGGTGCCAAAGCCCACCCTGACTCGTTTTGTTAAAGCTCCCATGGAGTCATATGGGATGAATAACTCAAACTTGAGGGAATGATATCTGCAAAGTAAACCTAGAACCAGAGTAACCCTCACGCTACCTGTCAGGTGAATGCCTCAGCAGTGGATATGAGATAACCTTCCCGAAAAGACTTGTGTGCCTTATACAACTTTCTGTTTAAGTGCTTGGCACAAGATAACCACCACTGGTGTGTATTAGTACTAGAATACTTTTTGAACAAAGATATTTTAATTTCCAAGCTGTTTTCCTAATTAGCAATACTCATTAATGTACCGAAATAAAACAAGAAACTTATCACTTCTTTCCAGTTTAAGACTACACAGACAGTTTAACACTCAACGTGGTCCCTTTCCAATTAGACAAAAAAGGAAGTTTCTCTGGTGATCATGCTTATAGTCATTGCAGTCATTCCTTTTTCTTTCCTTGCCAATGCTCAATATACATCAAATTACTCACAATTACATACAAACTTCCTAGCACCTCTGAATCTTCTTAAAATTATACTTTCTACTCGTGACTTCAAAAAGTAACTGCTATTTTTCTCCTGAATAATTAAAAAGATAAACCAAATAATTTTTCAATTAATTTATGTAGGGTTTTCATAGTCAAATTTACTGTCAGCACCCATGGAGAGTTAGTGAATCTTTCCTAAATAGAAAAACCATCCCTAAAAAAGTATCCTGAGATTCATATATTCAGAATTTAAAGGAATTCATGAGATTTTTATGAATCTAGAAAATCAACATTTTTTCCATTAATTGTATTCCGTATGCTGTACCTTTCATCTCCATGACTTATTTATTTTATAACTCAAAGTGTGTACCTTATAATCATTTTTATCTATTTCACCCATTCCCTTACCTACCTCCCCTCTGGCAACCACCAGTTTGTTCTCTGTATTTATGAGTCTGTATTTTTGTTGTTTCTTCATTTGCTTGTTTGTTTGTTTGTTTGTTTTTAGATTCCTCATGTAAGTAAAATCAGATGATATTAGTCTTTCTCTTACTTTCTTCACTTAGCATAATACGCTTTAGGTCTATCCATGTTGACACAAATGGCAAGATCTCATCCTTTTTTATAACTAATACTCCATATACCACATTTTCTTTGTCAATTCATCTATCAAAGGACACTTGCAATGCTTCCATATCTTGGCCATTGTAAATAATGCTGTAATAAACATAGAGGTATATATATCTTTTTGAATCCACACAATAGTGGAATTACTAAATCATATGGTATTTCTATTTTTAATTTTTTGAAAAAACTCCATACTGTTTGCCAGACTGCCTGAATTAATTTTCATTCTCACCAACAGTGCACAAGGGTTCCTTTTTCTTCACATCCTCACCAACACTTTTTATTTCTTGTCTTTTTGATCCCAGCCATTCTGACAGGTGTCAGGTAATATCTCATTGTGGTTTTGATTTACATTTCCCTGATGATTAGTGATGTTGAGCATTGTTTTCATGGGTCTGCTGGCCATCTGTATGTCTTCTTTGGAAAATGTCTATTCAGGTCCTCTGCCCATTTTTTTGATTGCACTGTTTTTTGTTTTTGTTTTTGTTTTTTTGATATTGTATAAGTTCTTTATGTATTTTGGACATTAGCCCCTTATCAGATATATCATTTGCAAATATCTTCTCCCATTCAGTGGGCTGCCTTTTCATTTTGTTGATGGTTTCCTTCACTGTGTAAAAGCTTTTTATTTTGGTGTAGTCTCAATAGTTTATTTTTGCTTTTGTTGCCCTTGCCTGAAGAAAGTGGCCCAAAAGTATATTGCTAAAACCAGTGTCAAATAAATTACTGCCTATGTTTACTTCTAGAAGTTTTATGGTTTCAGGTCTTACATTCCAGTCCATTTTGAATTTCTTTTTTATATGTTCTAAGATAGTGGTCCAGTTTTCTCTATTAAAGAAACAGTTTTTTCCCCACTATATATTCTTGCCTCCTTTCTCATAGGTTAATTGACTATATAAGCATGGGTTTATTTCTGGGGTGCCTATTCTAGTCCATTGATCTATTTGTCTGCTTTTGTGCCATACCATACTGTTGTTACTATTACAGTTTTGTAATATAGTTTGAAATCAGGGAGCATTATTCTTTCAGCTTTGTTCTTATTTCTCAAGATTGCTTTGGCTATTCAGAGTCACTTGTGTTCCATAAACATCTAAGGCTTCTTTGTTCTAGTTCTGTGAAAAATGCCACTGGCGTTTTGATGGGAATTGTATTGAATCTGTAGAGGGCTTTGGGTAATATGGACATTTTAACAATATTAATTCTTCCAATTCATGAGCACAATATATCTTTCCATTTATTTGTGTAATGTTTAATTTCTTTCCTCAGTGACTTAAAGTTTTCAGAGTACAGTCTTTCATTTCCTCAGTTAAATTTATGTCTAGGTATTTTATTCTTTTTGGTGCATTTGTAAATGAAATTATTTTCTCAATTTCTCTTTCTGCTACTTTGTTATTACTGTAAAAAAATGCAACAGATTTCTGTGCATAATTTTGCATCCTGCAACTTTACTGAATTCATTTATCAGTTCTAAGAGTTTTTTTTTTTTTTTTTTTGGTGGAGTCTTTAGGGTTTTCTATATATAGTATCATGTCATTTGCAAATAGTCAAAGTTTTACTTCTTCCTTATCAATTTGTATGCCTTTTATTTTTCTTGTCTGATTGCTGCAACTAGAACTTCCAGTATCATGCTGAATAGAAGTGGTAGGTGGACATCCTTGTCTTAGGGGAAAAGCTGTCAGTTTTTCACAACTGAGTATGATGTTAGCTGAGGGATTTTCACATATGTCCTTTATTATGTTGAAATATGTTCCCTCTAGACCAACTTTGCAGAGGGTTTTTAGCATGAATGGATGTTATAGTTTATCAATGCTTTTTCTGAATCTATTGAGATGATCATACGGTTATCCCATCTCTTATTAATGTGATGTATCACACTGATTGATTTGCAGATACCGAACCACCCTTGCATCCCTGGAATAAATCACGATTTAGTGTGGTGAATGATTTTTGTAAAGTATTGCCAAATTCTGTTTGCTAATATTGTATTGAGGATTTTACATCTATGTTCATCAGAGATATTGGCCTGTAGTTTTCTTTTTTTTTGCCGTGTCTTTGTCTGGTTTTGGTATCGGTAATCCTGACCTCACAGAATGAACTTAGAAGCTTTCCTTCCTCTTCTGTTTTTTGGAATAGTTTGAGAAGAACAATTATTAGCTCTTCTTTAAATATTTGGTAAAATTCCTCTGTCAAGTTATCTGGTCCTGGACTTTTATTTGTTGGGAGTTTTTTGATTACTAATTCAGTTTCATTGCTGGTAATTATTTTTTTTCAAATTTTCTATTTCTTCCTGATTCAGTTTTGAAAGATATATTTCTAGGAATGTATCCATTTAAATTGACATTTCTTAAGGTAATGGTTTGGTAGTTCCCAGAAATGTTTAAAGACATTTCCGAGGGTGATGGCGGTGAGATTTGATTTAAAAATAAAAATAAAATGCTGGGTTAAACAAAGTTAACCAGATTCTCTCGGAGCCTTAACATGCTAATATGTTTTATTAATACTTGAAGCAGACATAGTCAAAATCATTTGTTAAACTTACTGTTCCATGGAACCCATTTTTTTCTGAATAGCTTCTTAAGACACCACTGCATATCAGAAGATACTTTGGGTAGTGTTGCTTCAGTGAATTCCCAGAGTAAAGGGTTAATGTTCCATCTTGTCTGCTTAATTCTTTTAAAATTCCTTCTCCTTCAAATGGCCGTCAAGAACTTTAATTTTGTCAGTTTTCAGTTCATATGGTTATAAGCATGATTTTATTATTAAAGTGAGATGGGATTAATATTTTTATAATGAGATAACATTTTAATTTCACCATTTATATATAAACACAAGTTAATAAAACACATCACAAAACAGTAAAATTTCATAGTTAATATTTATAGGTGCATAGTTTCATGCTCACGTTTTAAAGTATTATATATATTAACAAATTTCACAACACATCATTATTTTTAAACAGAAATAATCATTAAAAGACACCTAGAAATCTTATAGTATATGATAGTAAATCACAACTTCTCAATAACAGCAACAAAAATAGTGAAGATTTAGAAATAAGTGGTAGTCACTTAGGTGTTTTAATTTAACATTTTAGATTTGAAGCCACAGTATCACATAGCACACAAGGGCCCTGCTACCATATAATCACTTCAGTGAGAGGGAAGCACTGAAATGTTGAGTAGGGGCAGGTACAGATAACTTCAATCACTGCTGATGGAAGAGTTTAAAATACACTGTAAAAACTTTGAGAAAATATCATGACTGGGCATGTTGGAACTGAGTACTTGTACAGGATGGAACATCTTTCAGTAGGTCTCAAGAAACTGGGAGCAAAAGTATTTCTTAGGCTTCGGGTTCATAGTCTTGATACCCTTCCTAATATGAAGAAAATCAGAAAGAAAACATGCAGTATTATTAGTTTTAGTCATCAGTAATGAAGGATTTAGGGTGAATGAGATAGGACATGCCTCACCACCTTGAATGAAGGTTATACTCATAACAGCTCTGCAACTATTCAGTTACACACAGTATACTTTCATTTTTAATAATTTTGTCTTCCTGTCAAATATAAAAGTGAATTATGCTGCTCAGAGTTCAGGTATCTGAATTTAACTTTCAGATGACATTTAACAATCATATGTTCTAGTCCTGTAGGACAAGTTAGTTTGTCTATATTGCTCCCAGTTTCCTCAACTGTACATTTTGAGAGACAAATTAAGTGGCTTAAAAAGCCTCTTCAAGGGCTAAGATCCTCTAATTTTTAAAATGAGACAAAGACATTTAAAGGCAAGTGACATTTTCTTTCCTTTTGCTTCTCAATGAAAATGTCTTCTTCATCCATGGCTTCAATTATTACTTTTATTCTAAACCCCCCTCTCCCCATACAATATATGGATAGCATCTACAATAAAAATATTAAAGATCTTAACTAAAGCAGTCAGATTAGTCCTAAAGAACAACTCTAATTATGATCCTGCTTTAAAATGAACAAATGTACCTTCAATAACTCAAGTTGCTTTCTGAATATAGTACAAACTTAAATGGAAAGGTTCTTCTAGTATTCTACAACTTATCTTTGACCCATCTCTGCAGCCTTAATATGTCACTAGTCTCTGTTCCCTAACCTCAAATCCTATTTAATTACTCACTGTTCCTCAGACATATCTTTATGCATGTTTAGACATGCATGCCTTTGCTTCTGATATTACCTTGTGCTAGAATGTCTTTCTTTCATTTTGGTCTATCATATCTCCCATCCCCCCCCATCTGTGGACACAGATCAATACCAACTCTTCTAAAAAAGTCCTGATCACTCTAACCAGATCCTGTAAAATATTATACTTTTTTTGTGTATCTTGAATATTTTTGCCTCTGTGATGCCTGATACATAGAAGACAGTCAATAATGTTTAAAGGAATCATCATGAATAAATGAAGGAGTAAATTTGTATTTGTTTTTATCAAATCATTAGAATGTAAACTTCTTGTGTCCTGGTACTATCAATTAAACTTCTTGTATTTTCTATAGTATTTAGCATTGTGCTGTGCATAAAAAGATTCAAAAATTTTTGTAAAATCTAAGAAACAATTTAATCTCAATTTCTATAAATGGGATTATCACTATGCCTTTAACTGATGCCATGAAGAATAATATATAACCTAACTGAAGACATTTTAACTTAATTTTTAATGAATAATACATCTTCTTTGTGATGTCTGGTACCAGTATAAGGGTAATACTGTCCTCATGGAATTAGTTGGGGAGTAATCTTTCCTCTTTTTTTTTTTTGAAGAGAAATTAATTCGTATTAATTGTAATTAATAGTTATTAATTATTCCTTAAGTGAAGGAATAAAAATTCATCAGTGAATCTGTCTGGTCCTGGGATTTTCTTTGTGGGTAGATTTTTTTTAACAATAATCCACTCTCTTTACTTTGTTATAGGTCTATTCAGATTTTCTATTTCTTCTTGAGTCAGCTGCATTCATTTAAAAGTATTTTTAAATTTTCCTTAAGATACATCTTCTTTTAAAGAAACTTATTTTCAAATTAAAATTAATCATCAAAAGGCTAGATTGAAGTACATCAGTTCCTGCAAACCATGCATTTATCATATTTCTACTCTATAATTTTTGTGGGTAACTTTTATTTTACCATGGAAATATCTTGCTGGAAATGTATGGCAAATAATAATTACTTGAGGCATTCAGTTGATTTCTCCAACTTTCCATTTGGGGATTTATTTTAGAAAGTAAAGTTTTTAATAAAATAATTTTCTAATGCAGGGATCAGCAAACACTTTCTGTAAAGGGTCATTAAGTACATATATTAGGTTGTGTGAACCACAGAGTATCTCTGTTGCTTTTTTTTTTTTTTTTAAACAACACTTTACAAATGTAAAAACCACTTCTAGCTTTCAAGTTGTCTGCACAATATATATTTTGGATTTGGCCAATTTGTCCCGCTAGAGAGTAAATCACTTTCATTAAGGACAGATGGAAGGAAAATCTGACAGTGACAGATTTTCGGTACTGCTTATTAAAAAGACCCAACTTGAAGTCCTCAAGTTTATTTTTAGAGTTGTAGGTATATAAAATTTTACCTCAGAAGGCATTTCATATGCCTCATTGTCAGGATCAACGGGCATATCTTCCAGAATTCCTTCCTGTGGGCCTCCTTCTTCACTCTAAATGGGAAGCACAAAAGGAATATGATGAGGTACTAGTTTTTACTTTTTAAAAATTAAGCACACTTTAAAAACATCTTATGTATAATACTGGTAAGAATGTTGTAAAAGTGGCACTCCTTAATATTACTTCTGGCATTCTAAACTATATAGTACCTTTGCAGAAATATTGTGGTGGTATGTGTTGTTAACACTAAAAATGTACAAATTTTTTGCCCAAGTAATTTACTACCCAGGAAGTAGTCCAAAGCTATCATCCAAAGATGTTTTTCAAAGCATCAATGATAGCAGTAAAAGAAATTGTTAACCTAAATGTTCAATAGAAGATGAAAAGTTTAGAAAATTATAATTAATCTATTCAATAAATTATTATGAAGATATGTATTTACTATAGCATGAGAATTATATAACAAAATGAGAACCTATTTATAATAGCATGTTTAGAAAGATATAAAGTTGTATATATTATGGACATAACCAATGTATTATTCAGATGCAAAGCTAAAAAGATTGAAGAAAATCCAACAAAATATTAAAAGCACTTTTTATTGGGTAGTTATGTTTTACTTTTTTGTAAGTTAACTTATATAACCATTTATAATGTAAAAGCATACACATTTTATAATTTATTTTTAAATGATGGCAAAGAAATTATTTTCTGAAATTTCAAAATTGAAACTATATAAATATATATATAACTATATAAATATATATTACCTATATATATATATATCACTATATATATATATGTAGAGAGAGAGAGAATCAAATACATGATCCATAAATTTCCTAGATCTCTCTCCTTAGAAATAAGATACCATAAAACTCAACTTGAACTCAGGTCTTCACTAGTATCCTTCATTAAATACCTTTTGTTGCCTTGCATTTATTCCAGTAAAGTTCACTGAAAATTGAAAAAGCAGAGAGGCAATGTGAGCCTAAAATGGACTTACTCAAAGAGATCAAATACTCCCTCAGCCAATGTCGCTTATGTTTAAAAATATGCCTGATGTAAATAATAGCTCCTCCTGTCTCCATCATGAAAGTGACTGACAGGTAGGCAGAGAGATAAAGAAATGGCTGCCCATGTGAAAAGTCAAACTAAACCTCATGCTTATGTTAACTGGGCTGAGAAGTTTATAGATCATCTTCTCCTGCCCAACTCCCTTTTTATAAACCAAAACAGTCCAAGTTATATATAAATGAAATAAAATATAAGCCCTTCCCAGAATACCTTACTTCTAAATGTGGAATAAAGATACTATTTCACCTCTTAGCACAAGTCAAGAATATAGGTTCTCTTGTATTGTGGTTAGTTATGAGGTCTGTAGCATCACAAGACTTGAGTTCAAATCTTAGCTTCTCTAGATTCTAGACTTTTTAAATTGAAGTACAAGTAACATATAGTGTTATATTAGTTTCAGGTGTACAACATAATGATTCAACAATTCTATACATTATTCAGTGCTTACCACGCATGATGAGTATAATCACCATCTGTCACCAAACAATGTTATTATAATCTTGTTGACTATGTGCCCTATGTACTTTTCATCTCTGTGACTTATTTATTTTATACTGGACGTTTATACTCTAAATCCCTTTTAGTTCACCCATTCCCCACCCACCCTTCCTCTGGCAACCACCTGTTCTCTGAATTTCAGAGTCTGTCTCTTTGTTCATTTTTCTTATTTCTCAGATTCCACATATAAGTGAAATCACTTATTTGTCTTTCTCTGACTTATTTAACTTAGCATTATACTCTCTAGGTCTAAGAAGTGTTGTTGCAAATGGCGACATTTTGTTCTTTTTTATGGGTAATACTCCATTGTGTGTGTAAATACACTACACCTTCTTTATCCATTCATTTTACAATGGACGCTTAAGTTGCTTCCATATATTGGCTATTGTAAACAAT
The DNA here is from genome assembly GCF_004348235.1 of Phoca vitulina. NCBI lineage: Eukaryota > Metazoa > Chordata > Mammalia > Carnivora > Phocidae > Phoca > Phoca vitulina. The sequence continues at coordinate 67,636,688 of NW_022589706.1, forward strand.
GCTGCAATAAACATAGGGGTGCATATATCTTTTCAAATTAGTGTTGTTATTTTCTTTGGGTAAATACCCAGTAGTGGAATTATGGGGTCATACAGTATTTCTATTTTTAATTTTTTGAGGAAACTCCATACTGTTTTCCAGACTGGTTGCACTAATTTTCATTTCCGCCAACAGTGCATAGGTTTCTTTTTTCTCCACATCCTCACCAATACTTGTTATTTCTTCTTTTTTATTCTAGGCATTCTGATAGGTGTCAGGTAATAAATATCTCATTATGGTTTTGATTTGCATTTCCCTGTTGATTAGTGATGTTGAGCATCTTTTCACGTGTCTGTTGGCCATCTGTAGGTCTTCTTTGAAAGATGTCTACACAGGTCCTCTGACCATTCTTTTGATTGCACTGTTTTTTTGATATTGTATAAGTTCTTTATATATTTTGGATATTAACCCTTATTGTATATGTCATTTGCAAGTAACTTCTCCCATTCAGTAGGTTGCCTTTTTGATAGTGCAAAAGCTTTTTATTTTGGTGTAGTCTCAACAGTTTATTTTTGTTTTTGTGTCTGTTGCCTAAGGATATCTAAAAAAATGTTTCTACGGCTGATGTCAAGGAAATTATTGCCTATGTTTTCTTTTAGGAATTCTATGGTTTCAGGTCTCATATTTAGGCCTTTAATCCATTTTGAGTTTATTTTTTGTGTATGGTATATGAAAGTGGTCTAGTTTCATTCTTTTCCATGTAGCTATCCAGGTTTCCCAACACCATTTATTGAAGAGACTGTCTTTTCCCCATTGTATATTCTTGCATCCTTTGTTGTAGATTAATTGACCATATAAGCATGGGCTTATGTCTGGGTTCTCTATTCTTTTTGATTTATCCATGTGTCTATTTCTGTGACAGTACCATACTGTTTTGATTACTACAGCTTTGTAGTATATCTTGAAATCTGGGAAGGTGATACCTTCAGCTTTGTTCTTCCTCAAGATTGCTTTGGCTGTTTGGGATATTTTGTGGTTCCATACAAATTTAGAAATTCTTTGTTCTATTTCTGTGAAAAATGCCATTGGCGTTTTGATAGGGATTGCATTGAATCTGTAGAGGGCTCTGGGTTGTATGCACATTTTTACAGTACTAATTCTTCTATGAGCATAAATATCTTTCCATGTATTTGTATCATCATCAATGTCCTTCATCAATGTTTTACAGTTTTCAGAGTGCAGGTCTTTCACCTTCTTAAGTTTATTCCTAGGTATTTAATTCTTTTTAGTGCAATTGTAAATGGGACTGTATTCTTAATTTCTCTTTCTTCTACTTTGTAATTAGTGTATAGAAATGCAACAGATTTCTTTACATAATTTTGTATCCTGCAACTTTACTGAATTCATCAGTTCTAACAGTTTTTTTTTTGGTGGAGTCTTTAGGGTTTTTTATATATAGTATCATGTCATCTGCAAATAGTGAAAGTTTTACTTCTTCCTTATCAATTTGTATGCCTTTTATTTTTCTTGTCTGATTGCTGCAGCTAGAACTTCCAGTATCATGCTGAATAGAAGTGGTAGGTGGACATCCTTGTCTTAGGGGAAAAGCTGTCAGTTTTTCACAACTGAGTATGATGTTAGCTGAGGGATTTTCACATATGTTCTTTATTATGTTGAAGTATGTTCCCTCTAAACCTAAGTTTGTTGAGAGTTTTTTGTCATGAATGGATGTTGTCCTTTGTCAATGTTTTTTTGGCATCTATTGAGATGATCATATGGTTTTTATCCTTTCTCTTGTTAATATGATGTATTATACTGATTGATTTGCAAATATTGAACCAGTCTTGCATCCCTGGAATAAATCCCAATTTATTGTGATGAGTGATTTTTGTAATGTATTGTCAAATTCTGTTTGCTAATATTTTTTTATTAAAAATTTTATTTGTTTGAGAGAGAGAGGGAGACAGCAAGCACAAGAGAGAGAGAGAGAGAGAACCAGAAGGGGGAGAGGAAGAGGGAGAGTGAGAAGCAGGCTCCCCACTGATTAGGGAGCCTGACACAGGGCTCGATCCCAGGACTCTGGGATCATGACCTGAGTTGAAGGCAGGCGCTTAATCAAACTGAGCCACCCAGGTGTCCCCTGTTTGCTAATATTTTATTGAAGATTTTACATCTTTGTTCATCAGAGATATTGGCCTATAGTTTTCTTTTTGTTTGCACTGTCTTTGTCTGGTTTTGGTATCAGGGTAATGCTGGCCTTGTATAATGAATTCGGAAGTTTTCCTCCTCTTCCCCTCCTCCCTCTTCTTCTTTTTCCTGAATACTTTCAGAAGAATAGTTATTAACCCTTTAAATGTTTGGTAGAATTTACCTATGACGCCATCTTGTCCTGAGCTTTTGTTTGCTGGGAGTTTTTAATTCTGATTCAATTTCATTGCTAGTAATCACTCTGTTCAAATTTTCTATTTCTTCCTGATTCAGTTTTAGAAGATGATATTTTACTAAAAATTTATCTAGTTCTTTTAGATTTTCCAATTTGTCCTATAATTTTTCATAATATTCACCTATAGTTTTTTGTATTGCTGTGTTATTATTTCTCCTCCACTTCTAATTTCATTTGAGTTCTTTCTTTTTTCATGATAAGTCTGGCTAAAGGTCTATCAACTTTGTTGATTTTTTTTTTAACTTTGTTGACCTTTACAAAGAGCCAGATCTTTGTTTCATTGATCTTTACTATTGATTTGTCTAGTCTCTATTTCATTTATTTCTGCTGTAATCTTTATTATTCCTTTCTTTCTATTAGCTTTGGGCTTTGTTTTTTCTTTTTTTTTCTAGCCCCTTTAGATACAAGGTTAGGCTGTTTATTTCAGATTTTTCTTGTTTCTTAAGGTAGGCCTACGTTGGGGTGCTGGGTGGCTCAGTCCTTAAGCATCTGCCTTCAGCTCAGGTCATGATCCCAGGGTCCTGGGATCGAGCCCCGCATTGGGCTCCCTGCTCAGCTGGAAGCCTGCTTCTCCCTCTCCCACTCCCCCTGCTTGTGTTCCCTCTCTCACTGTCTCTGTCAAATAAATAAATAAATAATCTTAAAAAAAAAAAAAAAAGGTAGGCCTATGTTGCCATAAACTTTGATCTTAGAATTCCTTTTGCTGCATCAAAAGATTTTGGACTGTTGTGTTTTCATTTTCATTTGTCTCCATTTATTTTATTTTTCTTCTTTGATCTTGGTAGACCCATTCATTGTTTGGTAGCATGTTGTTTAGCCTCAATGTATTTGTGGGTTTTTTTTTTTTTTCAGATTTTTTCTTGTAATTGATTTCTAGTTTCATACCATTATAGTCAGAAAAGATATATGATATAATTTTATTCTTGAATTTATTGAGACTTGTTTGGTGGCCTAACATGTGATCTATCCTGCTATCCTGGAGAATGTTTCATGAGCACTTGAAAAGAATGTATTTTCTTCTATTTATAGATGGACTATATATATATAGTCCATCTAAATATATAGTGTATATATAACATATATACATTATTTATAGATAAATATATGTTAATAAATATATATTAAATATATATAAATAATGAATGTATGTATATATTAGATTCATCTTGTCTAATCTGTTGTTCAAAACCACTGTTTCCTTGTTGATTTTCTGCCTGGATGATCTATCCATTGATGTAAGTGAGTATTAAAGAATGCTACTACTACTGTATTACTGCCAATCTCTCCTTTTATGTCTGCTAATAGTTGCTTTATGTATTTAGGTGCTCCCATGTTGAGTACATAGATATTTACAATTGTTTTGTCCTCTTCCCTTTTTCATTATGTAGTTCCCTTCTTTGTCTCTTGCTACAGTCTTTGTTTTAAATTCTATTTTGTCTGATAAGTACTACTACTCCAGATTTTTCGTTTCCATTTCCATTTTCATGGTAAATGTTTTTCTGTTTCTTCACCTTCAATCTGCATGTCTTTTTAGGTGTGAAGTGAGTATCTTATAGACAGCCTATAGATGGGTCTTGTTTTCTATCTTTAATCACCCTGTGTCTTTTGATTGGAGCATTTAGAACATTTACATTTAAAGTAATTATTAACAGGAATGTACTTACTGCCATTTTGTAATTTATTTTATGGTTGTTTTTGTCATTCTGCTCTGTTCCTTACTTCTCTTGCTTTCTTCCCTTTTGGTTTGATGGCTTTCTTTAGTGTTATGTCTGGATTCCTTTCTTTTCTTGTGTGCATTTATTATAAGTTTATGATTGGTGATTATCTTTAGGCTCATATATAACATGTTATGTGTATAGCAGTCTCTATTAATTTGATGGTCAGTTAAGTTTGAACACATTCTAAAAGCAGTTTTTATGTATGTGATGTCATATTTTACATCCTTTTATTTGTGAATCCCTTGACTGACCTTTGTAGATATAATTGATTTAAGTGCTTTTGCATTTTAATCTCCATTCTGGTTTTACAAATAATTATTCTACTATATTACATGTTTGCTTTTACCTGTGAATCTTTTTCTTTCATAATTTTCTTCCTTTTAGTTATGGCTTTTTCTTTCCATTCAAAGAATTCCTTATAATGCTTCTTAGAAGGCTGGTTTAGTAGTGATGAACTCCTTTAACTTTTTTTGGTCTGGGAAACTCCTTATCTCTCCTTCTATTCTGAATGATAACCTTGCTGGAAAGAGTATTCTTGGTTGCGGTTTCTTTCTTTCAGCACTTTGAATATATCATGTCACTCTCTTCTGGCCTACAAAGCTTCTGCTGAAAAATCAGCTGATAGCTGATAAACCTTAAGGTTTCCCTTATATGTAACTGTTTTCTCTTCTCTTGCTGCTTTTAAAATTCTCTGTTTAGAACTATTTTCTTGCCATTTTAATATTTTGTCTTGGTGTGGACCCCCTTGGTTAATCTTGTTAGTGGTTCTCTGTATTTCCTGGATCTGAATGTCAGTCTCTTTCCTCAGATTAGAAAAGTTTTCAACTATTATTTCTTCAAATAATTTTTTGCTTCTTTCTCTGTTCTCCTTCTGATATCCCTATAATGCAAATGTTAATTACACTTGAAATTGCTGAATTTCCTCAACCTATTCTTTTTTTTTTGGAGTGAGAGAGAGTGAGTGGGGGAGTAGAGGCAGAGGGAGAGAATCTTAAACAGGCTCTACACCCAGCACAGAGCCTTACACAGGCTTGATCTCACAACCCTGAGATCATGACCTGAGCCACAATCAAGAGTCAGCCGCTTAACTGACTGAGCCACCCAGGTGCTGCACAACCTATTCTCATTTTTAATTTCTCTTTTTGCTGTTTAGCTTGGTTTCTTTCCCTTACCCTGTTTTCCAGATCACTGATTCATTCTTTGCATCCTCTAACCTGTTATTGATTCCCTCTAGTATATTTTTTTAATTTCAGTTATTGAGTTCTTCATCTCTGACTGATTCTTTTTTATATTTCCTATCTTTTTGTTGAAGGTCTCACAGATTCTCAAGTCCAATGAATATCCTTATGACCATTACTTTGAATTCTCTATCCGGCATATTGCTTATCTTATTTCATCTAGCTCTTTTACTGTGATTTTGTCCTGTTCTTTCATTTGGAACATATTCCTCTGTTTCCTCATTTTGCCTCACTCTGTGTTTGTTTTGATGTACTGGAATGGTAGTTACGTCTCTTGGTCTTGAAAGTAGTGGCCTTATGAAGTCCTGTGGCACCCTGTAGCATAATGTCCCCTGGTCACCAGAACCAGGCATTTCAGGGATGTCTCCTATGTGGGCTGTGTATACCCTACTGTTGTGGCTGAGCTGCATTTGCCTTTAGTCCAGTGAGCTGCAATGACCCACTTGCCTGCTGTGGATGCACCAGTCAAGATGTGGCATGTCAGCAGTCAGGCTAGCTGTTTGCAATCAGTCTGTCTGCCACAGGTGCACATGCACCAAACAGCAAAATGCTCTCCTGGTTGGGCTCCTGAGAGGCTTTCAGTGATGGGTAAGGTTGACAGTCAGACCAGATTTCTATACCTAGTCTGTCTGCTAGGAATACAGGTGCACCAAAAGGCAAAGCACTATCCCTGCACACTCAGTTTAAAAGCTCCACTGCTGGAACTGTGGGTGTGCTAGTGTATTGTAGTTTTCTTCCCCTCCAGCCAGGGAAGGAATCACTTTGGAATAGCAACAGCCTTTGCCGGAGCTACTTACAGGGTGTGTTGGGGCAGGAGCTGCTTTGGAGGGATGCCCTGCTAACACAGGTGACTTAGGGTGGGTCTGAAGGGGAATGTGGGTGCCAGGCTCATCGCGTAGCAAGAGAGGCGGAGAATGTTCACACTGATTCTTGCAAGTGTTCAGCTATCTAGTCTGGGAGATAGGAAGATAAATGGTACCCACTGGCATTTTTGTTCTTGGATAAGTCTCCTCAAGAACCCTGCCCCTTCAGCACACGTTCTGAGATTAGTAAATAACTCTCCTTCATATATATCACAGGTTTTACTTAAACTGCTGCATCTATGTTTTTCTCTTCTGGGTTATTTGCTATGCTGGTTCTTTAAGGGCAGGGACTCAGGTTCGTATCACCCTCTAGCTCTCCCAAAACTAAGCGTGCTGATTTTAAAAGTACCTGGAGTTAAGCTCCACTGATAGTAAAAGCTCACAAAGTATGCCTCACTCATTTTCAAAGCCAAAGGGACTCATCTTCCCAGTGCTAATCCCCCATGTCTGGGGTGGGGTTTGTTCTTGTTTCTTCTGTTTGTGATGTCATTCCCCCTACCCTGCCATTTGTGATTAGTCTCACTGGGGGTTTGGTTCCCAACTATCTGCATCATCCCCTCCTACACTCTTCCATGTGGCCTCCTCTTTATTAACTGTGGAAAGTCTATTCTGCAAGTCTTTGAGATAGCAGATGTAGCTATTATCTTGGTGTGTCCAAGGGACCAGGTGAGTTCAGGATCTTCCTACTCTGCCATATCTTCCTGATTTCCCAGATTCTAGATCTTTTGTGATGTTGGGCAAATTTCTTAAGCTTTTTCTAAGCACCAAATAGCCTTAGTGAAAAAAATGGGGCAGCAATTCATCTTTTAATGAGGAACAAAAGATATCATTAATGTACTATTAGTATTTAGGTAACTTTTAGTGATAGTCAAGTATGAGAAAAATAAAGTAAACCTGTTGTTAAAAAGAAAACCACAGGCCCAAAACAGAATCACTTATGTTAAAGACCCATGTCAGTAAACCAAGTCTTAATACCTAACCTAACTGCAGTTTTAACACCCCCAAGAATATAAATTTAACCAGCATACTAATTTCCTCGTCTACACTAGGAGGTAATCTATTAGACCATTTCTGTTCCCCTTAGGAGTGTAACCTTGCCTAAAACAATGCATTCACTGTTAATAATTTCCTCCCCCCACTCCATTCCCTCTCTGCCTTTAAAAATCTTTCCTTTCCTACAGCTTGATGGAACTCCATTCTATTTGCCTGACTCATGAATCACTAAGTAAAGCTAATTAGATCTTCAAATTTGCTCAGTTGAATTTTGTTGTTGTTTTTTTTTAACAGATTTGGTGGCAGTATTGACAATTAAAGTGAACTTCTGACAGCCTTCAAGGACAACAAGAAACAGAGGCACAATGCCTCACCAATGCTTTTGAGTTCATTGTCTTTTTCACCATTTCTGAGGGCCATTGGTGAGTTCCTCTCAACATAAGCTCTGTTCTTTTTGCATCGAGCTTCCAATCTAATTGGCTTTACAGTCTAGAGTTAATGGGCCAGTCTAGACTGACAGGAGGTCTCTAACCAGCCCTTGTTTCAGTCTGTAATTTCAGTTTGGAATCCCTTCCTCAGTTCCAACCCCAGTCTCCAGTAGTGGAGTCTGCTGATTTAGTCCACATTGGGAATTGCTGGTGGTGCATGTAGGAACTTCCATTGCCAAGTCCACAGATTTCTTAAATCCAGCCCTTGGTTCTATCCTCAGATTCCACGTGGAGAACTGCATCTGCCACCAGAAGTTCTCAATTTGTTTGGCATCAGTCCAGAGTCTTCATTCTTTGAGGTCTTCCAGTTTAATCCTTTTCCCAGTATCAAGTTCTTTGCCTACTGCTGGTGTCCATGGTTCTGTTTCCTTGGTAACTATTGGTTTCTGTTAATGGGCACATGAGGTAAAGGCTAATTGCTAAAGGGAATCTTGGTTGCCAAAAAGCTGCAAAAATTCGTGGGCATGGGTTGAGCATTTAAGAGCTGTTAGTTTACACACCACCTAACTCAAAGACTCCCATGTTAGGATAAGTTGGTTACACAATGGGTTAGATAGACACTAGGTCACCCACCCACTTCAAGAAAGCTTCTGTGCAACAAGGTACCCTGTAAAACAACAAGGTACACTGTAAAACACCGCAGCTGCATATGCCTTTTAGATATTAGTTTGCCTCTGAGAAACCCAAAGACTTGGCTAATGGGATCCTTAAACTCTAAGCAGTCAAACACACCACCTTCCAGCATGCCTGCTTTTTTCTAAAAACCATGGTCTCAGAATCTGTGAATATCTACAGAAATGGCAAAATTTTACTAAAAACTATCTAGAATTACAATGGCCATTATGAGGAATGTTTCAATTATATAAGATCCCCTTTAAGGAGTGTACTTGAAAGTAAAGCCTTCAAAATTCCAAAAATAGCTTCATTGAAAATTTCACTACAAAAAAAAACTGATAAAAAATTAAAAAGATGCAAGAGGTAACTAATAGAGAAGACTATAAGACTCATGTAATTCTCAGTACGTCCCTCTATCATTTCAATATTCCTCCTAGTCCTCTGTCTGAATTGCCTTAACATGACCATAAACATAAGTCCACCAAATTAATAACCTTACAGACACCCCCCCGTTATCTACCTTAGAATGAGGGCCCCATGTAAATTTTGCATTATCATATCTGTCTCATGGTTAAATACTTTTAAACAACAAGGTCTCTGATTATATGCTTATGTGTGTCTAGTATAGAGTGTGACATTTTCTACTTCTGGATGGTATTACTAAAATTTGTAAAGAGCTCTGTTTAATTGGCCTAAAAATAAGTACTTCTAACTTAATTTTTTAAGAGAAAATCTCAGAAACATAAAAGAAACTAACACAAATGCTTGTCACATTCACAAGACCTGGGAAAATATTCAGTATTAAGGGTAATTTCAGGTTGCTGGTTTATTATAATAAACATATCTTAGACTTATCAACACTGACTATAATGCAAACATATAACTTTTTATTCTGCCTAGGTTTACTAATCAAATAGGTTCATGTCATCTCTGTTGCAAAATTTGTCAGGAAAAAAAAAACCCTTAGAATTAGATTTTGTCTAATGTTTCAAATCTAAACATAATTAAGAACAAGTAAATTGAATAGGTGTAAATAAAAGTTTTAGGTAAATTTTTAACATCATTTCCTCAAATCATTTTGGTAACCTGAAACTTTAAAGTTTTGCTAAGTGATGAGTTAAGTTAAATTCATTAAGTGTCAAGATTATTTCCAAATAAAATACTAAAACATTAATCACTGAAAATAGGCTTATTTACTTTTTGCTTACTTTTACAGAGGAATCAAAAATATTTGCACCTATTAGTAAACATGTTTTAAACCACATTGAGAAATTTTCTATGAAAAAAGCACAAATCATAAAAAGTATGTTTCTAGAAATAAAAAGTGTAAGTTTGTCAATTCACAGAATGCCAATGTAAAAGAGCATTCATAATTGTTTACTTCTTAAAGTCCCTAAGAGTTGAAAATTCTAATCAATATATGTAATTAAAGCTACTAGAAATAATAAGGAAAGCATATCTGTATGCAAGAAAAGAAAGATGTTAGCTTTTGGTAAAGGAAGGTATGAGGAATGAAAATATATTCTAGTTAAGGGAAAAAAAAGCAATTTTGGCATAAAGTAAGGCTGCTTATTTAAAGGGGAAAAATATAGGACAAAATCCAAATGTAAAAAAAGAAAGTTGAAGAAGTTTGTGAAACAAAATCTGTGAAAAGACATTTTAATGTATAACCAAGCTAAAAGTCCTATGAATTTAAGAATGAGTTTTCATATTAAAAGTACACAGCTATAAAACTAGAATGTGGCTTTTTTTTTCTGTTAAAAAACAAAGTTTTCTTAGATTATTGGTCTGGTCATTGTCTACAATTTCTAATTAAGTATTTTTGTTTATCTTTAACATAATCTGCTTAGAAAAATAAAGATTGTATGTTTTGTATTTATTGGGTCTTTGATTACTTCGTTTTTTTTCCCTTTTGTTTTTTGAAGGAAAAACAAACTTTTTTGTCGTTGTTTTCTGAAGGGAAAAAATCCTTCAGAATCTTTTCAATATTAAAAGAGCTAAGGCTTAACTTCTAGGGAAGATGGCGAAGTAGGAGGATCCTAAGCTCCCTTGTCCCATAGATACAACTAAATAATACATCGGTGTAAATGACCCAGAAAATGGCACAAAGACTGGCAGAACAGACTCTCTACAGCTAAATGTAGAGAATAGGCCACACTGAAGAGGGTAGGAAGGGCTGAGACTAGTTAGGAGCCAAACTAGTGTACAAGACTGTCCATGGGAAGGAGAGACCTTGCTGGCATGGAGAAAGGAGAGAAACAGATCCTCTCACCAGGCACCCCAGACACAGGGAACCCACATGGGGAACATGAATACCTGTAACATTTAGCTTTGAAAAGCAGAGGGGCCTAGTTTCATGAGTTCTTACAAATAGCAGGGCTTAACACCTGGAACTTTAAAAATGAGCATGCTTGGCTCTGGGAGAGCCAGGAAAGTGGTCAGAAACAGTCCATGCCCTTAATGAGACAAGACAACAAACAGCCCCATGGAGATACAGCAGAGAAGAAGCAGTTTGAAAAACGCCTGGGGTGTATAAAGGAGGGAGATTTGTTTACTAACCTCAGAGTTTATGCTTGAGGGGCAGGGATCTTTGGGTGACTTATCCAAGAACAAAAGAGCTGGCAGGTGCCATTTCCCTACCTTGCCCACCAACCTGCAGGATACACAGACAACTGCAGGAACCAGAAAGGTGCCACCTAACAGGGTGACCTGCCACTGTAGGCTTCTGCAGTTCATCCAACCCTGCCAGCCTCAGCAGGAGGTTTCCCGGGTGGCTTCAGGTCCCTTCCCTCAGCGGACCTGCACAGACCTTGCGGGCACTGTGCGCGCCACCCCCACACTCTCCTGTGAACTCTCCCATTGCAGCCCTGTGGCAGGAGGTTTCTAAGTGGCTCCAGGTCCTCTCCTGCTGCAAACATGCACAAAGCTCGCTAACACCGTATCCTCTACTGCTGTGTTCTATGGACCTGCCCCCTCTGATATGCCCTTGGCCAGAGCCTATCCGTAGCGGTGCCACAAGCCTGGCAGTGTGCAAGCAGCCCTGACAGGGCCAGCACCACTTCAAAGTGATTCCTGCCCCAGGAAGAGGAGAAGATAACCACACAGGCCACTCTGACTGTGGCCCCAGCAATGGGCTGGGGGCAGACACATGGCCTGACTGTAGGCCCTGCCCAACAATGCAAGCTCCTCAGGGGATAACACAAGGAAAGTGCCCTGCAGTTTGGTACAACAACAGCTCTAGCAAATGCCTGATCTGACTCAACTCAAGCCCAACTGGCCACATATGAGCCCACTAACAAGACAGGGACCAAACCCTGCCCACAACAGGCAAAGAAAGACACTGCAGACAACTAGACTGAAGGCAAAAGTGGCTCAGCCACAAGAGTAGAGCATGCACCACACACACAGGAGACACTCCTGAAGCACCAGGTTCTGGGGAACAGGGGACATTGCACTGCAGAAAGCTACAGGACCTCTTCCCCATAAGGCCACTACTTCCAAGAGCAAGAGATGTAGCTGACTTTCCTAACAGACAGAAACAGACACAGGTTTAGACAAAATGGGGAGACAAAGGAATATGTCCCAAGTGAAAATGAAAGAACAGGAAAAAAAAATCACAGCAAGAGAGCTAAATGAAATGGAGATAAGTAATATGCCTGATAGAGAATTTAAAGTAATGGTCATAAAGATGCTCACTGCACTTGAGAAGAGTGGAAGACCTCAGTGAGACCATCAACAAAGAGAAAGAAAACATAAAAAAGAATGATTCAGAGGGAAAGAACTCAATAACTGAAATTAAAAATACGCTAGAAGGAATAAATACAGACCAGAGAAAGCACAAGAGCAGCTCAGGAATCTGCAGGCCAGAGTAATGGAAAGCAAGACAATAGACGTAGAAAAGCATTTGACAAAGTACAACATCCATTCATGATAAAAACCCTCAACAAAGTAGGTTTAGAGGAAACCTACCTCAGCATAATAAAGGCTTATATGAAAAACTCACAGCTAACATCATCCTCAATGGGAAAAAAACGGAGAACTTTTCCCCTAAGATCAGGAATAAGACAAGGATGTCCATTCTCACTACTTTTATATAACATAGTATTGGAAGTCCTAGCCACAGTGATCAGACAACAAAAAGAAACAAAAAGCATCCATATCAGTAAGGAAGAAGTCAAACTTTCACTATTTGCAGATAGCATAGTACTCTATATAGAAAACCTAAAAGACCCAACCAAAAAAAATCACTAGAGCTGATAAATGAATTTAGCAAAGTCGCAGGAAACAAAATCAATCTACAGAAATCTGTTGCATTTCTATACACTAATAATGAAGAAGCAGAAAAAGAAATTAAGAAAATAACCCCATTTACGGTTGCACCAAAAATAATAAGATACCTAGGAATAAACCTAACCAAAGAGGTGAAAGACCTGTACTCTGAAAACTATAAAATACTCATGAAAGAAATTGAAGATGACACAAACAAATGGAAAGATATCCCATGCTCATGGATTGGAAGAACAAAGATTGTTAAAATGTCTATACTATCCAAAGCAACCTACACATTTAATGCAATCCCTATCAAAATACCAACAGCATTTTTCACAGAACTACAACAAACAATCCTTAAATTTGTATGGAACCATGAAAGACCCCAAATAGCCGAAGCAATCTTGAAAAAGAAGCAAAGCTGGAGGTATCATTTTTTTGAGACTTCAAATTATATTACAAAGCTGCAGTAATCAAAACATCATGGTACTGGCACAAAAATAGAGACAAAAGAAAACCCAGAAAGACTCTCACAACTATATGATCAATTAATCTTTGACAAAGCTGGAAAGAATATCCAATGGGAAAAAGACAGTCTCTTCAACAAATTGTGTTGGGAAAATTGGACAGCAATATGCAGAAGAATGAAACTGGATCACTTTCTTACACCATACACAAAAATAAACTCAAAATGGGTAAAAGACCTAAATGTGAGATCTGAAACCATAAAAATCCTAGAAGAGACATAGGCAGTAATTTCTCTGACATTGGCTATAGCAACAACTTTTTTTTTCTAAATAACTCCCCTGAGGCAAGAGAAACAAAAGCAAAAATAAACTATTGGAACTACATCAAAATAAAAAGCTTCTGCACAGCAAAGGAAACAACCAACAAAACTCAAAGGCAATCTACAGAATGGGGAGACGGTATTTGCAAATGACATATCTGATAAAAGGTTAGTATCCAAAATATTATAATGAGCTTATATAACTCAGCACCCAAAAAATAATCCAATTAAAAAATGGGCAGAAGACATGAACAGACTTTTTTCCAAAGAAGACATACAGATGGCCAACAGATACATGAAAAGATGCTTATCATCAGTTTTTATCAGGGAAATGCAAATCAAAAGTACGATGAGATATCACCTCACACCTGTCAGAATGGCTGAAATCAACAACACGGGAAACAACAGGTGTTGGCAAGGATGCAGAAAAAGAAACCGTCTTGCACTGTTGGTGGGGATGCAAACTGGTGCAGCCACTGTGGAAAACAATATAGAGGTCCCCCAAAAAGGTAAAAATAGAACTATCCTATTGATATGGAAATGTTGGGGTTCAGAACAAATGGCCAAGAAAGAATTCTTGAGACATCTTCGGTGCAAAAAGGTGGTTTTACTGAAGCACAGGGACAGGACCCAGGGGCAGAAAGAGCTGCAGTGGAGTCATGAGGAGTGGCTGATTATATACGTTCAAGTTGGGAGGTGGCCAGGAATAGTACAAATCTCCAAGGTATTTTGGAAACAAGGTTTCCAGGACCTGGAAGGGGCTAGCTATTGTTAAGAAGAGGTCATTTATTAGTGTTAGGTAAAAAATCACTCATAGGGCCCTTCAAATGTGTATCAGTGGACTGTATGTTTGGAGGATGATTGCTAACATATATCTTGGGGGGTAGAGATAAAGGAAGTTTCCAAAAGAATTTCTTTATGTTTCAGATAGAGCCATAGAATCCTGGGGGGTCTGGCTAAGATCGCCTTTTGCCCTTAGCAAAGCTTCAACATTGAGGCAGCTGAGCTCCCAGAGGAAGGTCACTCTGCTTGTTTCAAGGATTTGTCAATGGGCTGTGAGCAGTAAGGAAATTTAATTTTTTTTTTCTTTTGGCTTTGTTTCCCACATCACTATGATCCAACAATTGCGCCACTGGGTATTTACCCAAAGAATACGAAAACACTAATTCAAAGGGATACATGCATCCCTATGTTCATCGCAGCATTATTTACAATAGCTAAGATATAGAAACAATCCAAGTGTTCATCAATTGATGAATGGAAAAAGAAGAAATGTATACACACACACACACACACACATACACACACTGAATATTATTCAGTCATAAAAAAGAAATCTTGCCATTTGCAACGAAATAGATGGAGATAGAGAATATAATGCTAAGTGAAATAAGTCAGACCGAGAATGACAAATACCATATGCTTTCACTCATATGTGGAATTTACAAAACTAAACAAACGAGCAAAGGGGAAGAAAAAGACAGAGAGACAAACCAATAAACAGATTCTTAACTATAGAGAACAAACTGATGGTTACCGGGGCGGGGGTGGTGAATAAATAAAAACTTAAAAAAAAATCACGTTATCCCTTCTGGTCCAAATTTAAACATATTAGTTTTTGATTCTTTCTCTCCTGGGCATAAGTATTTTCTTTTTACTTTTCTCATTTTACATCTTAAGAACATGGCTTGACTTTCTGCCTGCCTGGGACATGCAGGTTGTCAGTTCTTTTTTTGACTATCTTTGGGAGTAACTACAGATATTGAAAAAAAAAAAAAAATCTTTAACACCCTTTTTGAGGATGCCTCTTGGGTCCATGAAGTTGTTTAATACTGCCAGAAATATTTACTGTTTGTCCTAGCTAAAACCTGACAAGATATTTTAAGACTTAACGACTCTATAATCAGAAATTTGGCCAAATTGGAAGCTGATATTCAGAACCTGATATAAAAATTTTTAAGCACTCTCACCTCAGGTGAATGTACCCAGAAGAAAAGAAGACATTCTTATAAGCAGATGGGTGTGTCAGTCCTTTGATAGCATTACACAGCAACCCAATTCTTTGAGGAATTAAAAACAGCTGTCTTTATTTTACAAGTCTAGTCTTATAAGACCAGAGGTGCGATTACAGAACCAATTTAAAGACACCAGTATTTTTTTTACCAATTCCACAACCTCTCCTATTTATCTCAAAATGCATAAGTATTATAAAAATCCTGGCCTTGAGGGAAGGAGAGTCATTCTAGAAAGTGCTTGCATTTTTTTCCTATGCTATTGAAATGTGAATGTTCAGTGTTCTACCTGGTCTTTTCCAATGAACTTAGTCCATCTCTTTAAAACACAAATTCCAGGGAGGTGATTTTTATCAAGAAAAAGCAAGGGGGAAAGCCATTTAGAACTTGACTTGCCAAGGACAAATACAAATCTTGTCTTCTCCACAAATATTAAAAGAAACCGTTAGCCATGTAGGCCAATAACCTTAAATTCATCTATCAGAAAAACAAACTCATCCAACATTTATAACCAGTAAATTTTGTACCTATTTCATGGCAGTGATTTTTAAAATAGAAGCTATAAGGTCTGCCTCTGTCTGTATGTTTATGTGTGTCTATATATGTGTTGTAAATGTGTTTCTACCTCTGGATGGTATTGCTAAAATTAATTTGTAAGAGAGGACTATTTCATTGGCTTGAAGGCAGGCTCTTCTAAAGATTGGCATTCTTTAACTCAGGGACGGAAACTAACCCAAATGTTTTTCAAATTCATGTGATCTGAAAAAATATTTGAAATAAATCCTAAAGTTGATAGTTTAATTAAAACAAACATTTTTAGAGTTACCAACATTAAATATAAAATTTTTATTCTACTTGAGTTTAGTAGCCAAATAAATTTGTTATCTCTTACAAGATCTGTCAACAACAACAAAAATAGCTTAGGATAATGGCTGCGTAATGTTTAATAAAGTTTTTGTAAGTAATCTAAACAGAATAGTTAAGAACAAGTAGATTAAATAAAAGACACTTGGAAATGTTAATGCTACATTTGAAAATTTTAAGAGACATGCTTCTAGAAGTTTTAAAATGTATTCATAAATATGAAAATTTAAAAAATGCTGATATGACCATTCACAACTCCTTCTTAGTTTTCACTAGAAATCAAGGTTTCTAAGGGTTAAAGTTCTAAATAATATATGTAATTAAAACTACTTAAAATAAGGGAAACCTCTCTGTATGCCAGGAAAGTAGGATAGGTTTTCAGAAAAAAAAAGAGGTATAGAAATTAAGATGCATTTTTTGTTGAGGGAGAAAAAAAGTAACTTTGTCCTGAATTGAGGCTAAAGAGAAAAAAATAAAGGACAAAATCAGAATATATAAAAAAATTATAAAAGGTTTATGAACAAGAAACCTTTAAAAAATTCATATGTGGTCAAGTTGGCTAAGATTAAATAAATTTATTTATTTTTTAAGATTTTCTTTATTTGACAGAGAGAGAGAGAGAGAGAGTGCACACAAGTAGGCAGAGTGGCAGGCAGAAGAGGGAGAAGCAGGCTCCCTGCTGAATGGGGAGCCCAACGTGAGGCTCAATCCCAGGACCCTAAGATCATGACCTGAACTGAAGGCAGACATTTAACCAACTGAGCCACCCTGGCTCTCCTAAATGAATTTATTTTTAAAATAAGTTTTAATATCAAAATAAGCTGGTGCAAAGTTAAAATTTGGTTTTCTCTCTGTTAAAAGGTCTGTTTTTTTTGGGGGGGGGTCTGTTTTTGGTAAGATTATTGTATAAGATTCTTTACCTTTTGATTATTAAGTTTCATAATGACCTGTGATCCTATTTAGATAAGTGCTTTTAAACCCTTTTTTGGGTATTTTTGACAAACTTCCAAAATCAAATTCTTTTAAAAATGCCTGTTTTTTCTAGAACATTCCAAAATATTTGTCAAACAAATTGGACATTTGATATGTAATTACATGGAAGCATTGTCATATAAGTAATACTAAGCCTTCTTTATATTATATTTGTAGGATTGTGGCACATGTAGTTAAAGTCTATTTTCTTTCAAAAACAGCCCCTTATTGCCAGACCTTTGCCATCCTAATGTCCTTGTGACATGGCAACAGTCTGCTTCTGAATCAGAAAAACTGATATGGACAAATAATGGCTGTAAATTCAATGAAACACCTGCAACTAGACTTCATTAAACAGCTACTTAGTATGGGTTATCAATATGTTCTTATTATTGTATATGCATTTTCTGGATGTGTTAAAGCCTTTCCTTGCTCCAAGTCTGATGCCCTTACAGGAAAAACAAAAAACTTAAATGTGTTTCCCACTTGAAGTGTATTTTCCACTATCTCCAATGGTTAAGGCACCCACTTCACCAGACTAATCCTAGGAGCCTTAACAAAAGCTTTACCAACTTGAAATTCTATCAGTGTTACAGCCTTTTGCTGATCCCTTGTTGTCTCATGCTAGTATGATCAGCTACTATAAATCTCTAATGTTTTATGCTCAAGCCAGCCATCAATAGATTAAAGAAGGTTTTCTAGATCCTATTTTTTTCTTTTTTTAAAAATAATAATTAGTTTTAATTCACATATAATATATTATTTGTTTCAAGGGTACAGGTCTGTGATTCATCAGTCTTATATAATACCCAGTGCTTATTACAACACATACCTTCCCCAAGGGCCATCACCCAGTTAGATTCTAATTTTAAAGGAGCCTGTTGGTCACCCGCTGGAGTGTGGTGGGTATTCTAAAATGTCATCAGAGGAAGACAGCCCGTGAGCCCCCACTGAAAGGGACCTTAACAAGTGCCCCTGACCACTGACCCTGCTCCAAAACTAAAAGATGCTAGAGATCTCTAAATCAAATCCACAGGAAGAGAAGTAGCTGACATGGAGGTAGACTGCTTCCATCCAAGTTGCTGGATCAAGACTTCATACTGTAACTGAACATAAAACCCCTTCTCCCTCTTTTCCTTTCTTTTCCTCTGGCATTGGCCTAGAAAGATAACACCCTCATCTGTATCTCCCAGGCCATTGCTAAGGCAGGGAGTAACATCTTTGATTGCAGGCTAGGAGAAAATCTAAATGTGCCCCTAATTTTTCACAAGCAAAATAAGACATCTTATTAGTTGATTCTCCTAAATTTACATTGTTGAGTTAAAAAGGACCTCTCAGGAGGCTTTTGAGATTCAGGACTCACTCCTTTTGGCAGGTCCTTTTTTCCTTGGCTAGGGATAAATATAAACGAAGCTATAATCAAAAATGTCTCCTTCTTAAAATTATTGCAGAATCTTCTAAAGCAATAGCAGCTCAACAAAGGTCCTTAAACTCTCTAGCCAAAGTTGTTCATGATAATAGAACAGCTCTTGATTCTCCTGTAGGTGAGCAAGGAGGTGTCTGTGTTTTGTCCAACACCACTTGCCATACCTGGATTAATGCTTTTAAGGAAGCTGAAACTCAAGTGAGGACAAGCTGCTTGGCTTTAAAAAGGTGACTCCTTTCAAGGGGTTTTTCCTTGACTTACTTGATTTTGATAGTTGGGTCTTGGGGACCATGGTTCCAAAGTATACTCTAAATATTGGGAATCATCCTGCTTATAGTAATCATAATAATCTCCTTTGTGTATTATATTCTCTCACAAACTTTAAATGTATGTTTGCAACTACTAACCACCAAGCAACTATGACTGGAACATCTAAGGAACAACAACAAAAATTATCAACTTAAAAAATGTCAACTGGAAAATGTGACCTATGAATATCACAGAGGTTAAGTAAAAATGTCATGGCCTATGGCTGCCTCACCAAGGAGGAACAAAAGCTGTGAGAGACACTAATGTTTTAAAGTTTGATCACATCTGTCAGTTAAGCTGAGTCTGCTCAAAAGGCGGGGGGGGGGGGGGGGGTGTTAGAAAGAAAACCACATGCCCAAAATGGCATCACTTCAAAGAATTTCCCAAAGCACGGCTTGATACCTATTCTAATTGTTGCTTCAACCTCCCCCAGAAATGTAGTCTTAACCAGTCAGGAATATTTCAGTCAGTGCCAATCAATCTGCCAATTGGGTCCTCTTCCTCCCTCAAAAAAAGAGGTAATCTGTATGATAAAACACCTTGCTTTTCCCCGCAGAAAGTGGCCTCCCCTGAAATAATTCTTTTGCTAATATCCTTCTTGCCCCACCCTCCTTCTATAAAAGCCTTTCATTTTGTGCATCTCCTTGGACTGCCCCCCACCCCGTTTGCTAGATGGGATGTTACCCCATTTATTAATTGTTTAACAAAGCCAATTAGATCTTTAAAATGTGCACAGCTGAATCTTTGTCATTTAACAAATGGAAGAAAGAGGGTAAAAAATAAGAAGCATAAGCAATCAAAAAAAAAACCCAAGATATTCAATAACTATCAGCATATAACAAGAACAGGCTTATGCTTTCAAAAACCTTTAACTCATTAAAGGTATAAATATATTGTGTTTACAAGCCTGACTGCTGGGCTTTTTAAGTGTTGTTTTCTGGAGAATGAGATTATTGAATACATTAATTTTTTTTTTTTTTTTGAGAGAGAACAAGAGCACTCACAAGCGGGGGTGGGGGATAGGTGTGGGAGAGGCAGAGGGAAAGGGAGAGAGAGACTCTCAAGCAGCCTCCACGTCCAGAGCAGAGCCCAACAGGGGGAGGGGGGATTCAATCTCACGACCCCAAGACCATGTACTGAGCTGAAATCAAGAGTCGGAAGCTTAACCAACTGGGCCACCGAGGTGCCTTAGTACATTAATATTTTAATAAATTATTAACTGACTGTAAAAATTTTAAATAACTGTTTTACCTTAAATACAGTGGGGACAGCTCACACAATTACTGTGAGGTACACTATCCTTAGCCACATCTTCCCTAGAAAACTTGGTCTTAGAGAGGTTTAGTAATTTACTCAGAGTTGAATTGGCAGAGGTGACTTCTGACTGTGCTCTTAACCACTATTCTGAAGTTCTCCAAGAGTTCTGACATTCAAATGTTTTCATTGAAATGTCTATAGATTTCAGGAACTGAGAAGTTAGATCTTCTATCATGTCCCTATGTCCAATCTATTCTTTAAGACTTAGTTAAGAGTCTATTCCTGGGGGCGCCTGGGTGGCTCAGTTGGTTAAGCATCTGCCTTTGGCTCAGGTCATAATCCCAGGGTCCTGGGATCTAGCCCCGCATGGGGCTCCCTGCTCAGCTGGGAGTCGGCTTCTCCCTCTGCTACTTCCCCTTTCCCCCTACTCATGTTCTCTCTCTCTCTCTCTCTCTCGCTGTGTCTCTTTCTCAAATAAATAAATAAAATCTTAAAAAAAAGAGTCTATTCCTGGTAAATGAAATTCTTGTAATTTGACTGCTGAGACCTATCAAGGAATTTTATTTATAAACATTATATGTTCTATGGGGCCATTGCATCTTTTATATTATAGAAGTTTACCCAGAAGGAAAAACAGTATTAGTTAAAGCACAGGGGAGAATTGTCTTTGTCAAACTACTTTGGGGGCGCCTGGGTGGCTCAGTTGGTTAAGCGGCTGCCTTTGGCTCAGGTCATGATCCCAGGGTCCTGGGATCGAACCCCACATCGGGCTCCCTGCTTCTCCCTCTCCCTCTGCCTGCCGCTCTGCCTACTTGTGCTCTCTATCTCTCTGTCAAGTAACTAAATAAAATCTTTAAAAAAAAAAAAAAAAAACACTACTCTGATGAGTAAGTCACCCTGTGTAGAAAAATCCATCTCGAAGACGTGGCCAGGGGAACTAATGAGAGTCAAGGAACTAGTGGGGATGAAGCGACAGTGTAAAAGATAGGCCTACTCTCGTGATGGTTCCTGCTACGTAAGTAAGCAAAATCCCTTAAGGACAAAGATAACTGATATTCAGTTTCCTATTTTCTGTCGAGTCCTGTGCTGCAAAATCATTTCACTGTCCCACCCTGCCCCTCACACATAGCCTGTTGTCCCAAAGTCTTCAATAAAGTTTACTACACAGTGGTCAGAATAGGAGGCTGTGGGATGAGAAAGGCACAGAATAGGTAGGAGACAGATTATTTTATGGAAAAAAATTAGAGCCAGAATTGACAAGAAATGTAATCTCAGAATTATCAGGTATGTATTTTGCCTTTCCTGTACTAACTGTACCTTGTATTAAACAAATAGTTGGTGAGTACAAGTTTTTCTCTCTAATCTGGCTAAGAAAGGAAAAATAAAGTATCATCATTTTACAAGGAAACTCGGCAATGATCGGCAAAGGCTGCAAACATGACATGAAGAGATAGAACCACATATTCTGTGTTCCTTATAAGGTATTCTTGCCCAACATCTGAATCGGATTCACATCTATTCTCAATCGGAAAATTTACAGCAATGTAGGGGCTGAAGAACATGTTCACATTAGATACAACTGGCAAAATTTCTGACTCTGGGGAATGATATAAAACAAATAACATAGCTACTTCAACAAAGTAAATCTCAAGGAAAACAAAAGTTTTGAGGATAGATTAAAGTAGATGAGAGAGTATCAGAAAATTGCAACTTAACAATGTTTTCTTCTTTTCTTTAAGAATGTTATTTTATTTTTATTTGTATCCTGATTTAAGCAAATACGAAACCGCTGGGGAAGTTTGAATACTGAGTAGGTATTTAATTAAAGTTATTTTTTAAACATGAAAATATATGAGAGTTTTGCATTAAAAAGTGTCTTTAACTTTTAGAAATTAAGTAAACATTTGATTATTTAATCATCATAAAATAGGTATTTGCTTTGAAATTATCCAGGTTTGGGTGGGGAGAAATGGATGGAGTATAGAAAACAGCATCTATCAGTTGATGATCAGTTGTATATGTCATTTTTCATATCAAATGCAATAAAATGTATACATTCATTTCAATAATCTCTAACCCTGATATGTTTTTCAGAATATGACTTTGTGATCTAGATCTGTCAACTCCATGTATTAATAGATTTTTAAGCTTACTAAAATATTTGGCAGCTATTCCAAAGAGAATACTGCAAGAAACAGTTTAATCACTAGATATAATTTTATCCTTAACTTGTATATTTACCATTTTATAAACTTATCTCTAAAAACCTTGAGTATTATCTAGAAATATCTCTTAATAAATTTCAATTTCAACTCCAATTTAGAACTGTGCTTAATTATGCTTTGAATGTTAAATAACATTAAGATTTTGTATTTATGGATATTAAGGACTTGTTTTCAAAACATAATCCCTATCAGAAAATACAAAATTCATCTTCTGTTCATTTTTTACCATAAAAAAAATACCAATGTAACAAATGTTGAACACCTTTGAAAAAACATTTTGTTCCCAAGTTTTCATTATAATGTATCAAGCCAGAATATATTAGGGTAATAAAATACATGAGGAAAAAAATGCCTAGATTATGGCATATGCTTGCATGTTTAGGAAGAGAACTTGTGTGCAAAGTTCAATAGAGTATATAGATTCAGTAAGAGAATACCTTTTTTTTCTTTTATAGGCCCTACCTCTGGAGGATCTGTGGTTTCTTTTTTCAAGTGAGATTGTCTTAAGAACAATGAAATAGAGTAAGTTTAGTATCTTACTTCTGCGTATAACCCATGGACAACCCAAATGGTTGTCAAAAACATTACACTGGAGGGGCCCTCCATTGCTAAGTAAAGGTAGAGACTTAGAAATGGCTGTGACCTCTTCCACCCTAAAACACAAACTCAAGTTCTTTCTAAATTAACCTGTTATGTCAAACAGCTGATATATAACCGATTACCAATTGGGAAGTGCAATTTTAGGAATGTGAAAGTGAGGGGAAAGGGAAGCAAGCAAAGGAGGGATGCAAAGCAAGGACAGCATGAGGAGAGAGTCCTGGCTAACTGCTCAGCTTGCGCTAAGGCAAGGGCATGAGCAGCACCCGAAGTGCGGTCGCATCCCCAGCAGGTGGGTGGCGGCCTCCCTGACTCTCAGTACTCTGTCTTCTGTTGGTTATGGAAGGGGATAATACCCTGTATTAAAACTTTCATGTTTGGAAAACAGTAGAGTCTGTTTCCCTTGGTCAAACTGTGATTCAAAAGGCAACTCAAATTTCATTAACTTTGCTTAAATTACATGTTTTGTTTCACACTGTTACATAACTTTTGGTTAGCATACTATTCTTTATGAATACAACTATACATATGCTAATGCATTTTATGTTTTAGTCACGTTATACTTAGATATGTTAAGAAACAAGACAACAGACCCAAAATGAAGTCACTTAGGTGAAGTTCCACGTCACCAAACCAAGACTTTAAATTAGAGTTTCAGTTCTCTTAGATATGGAATCTTAAACTGGCCATCATGAATCCCTTGAGCAGCACTAGGTAGGTTAACTGCCTCCTAGACCCCTGCCATCCCCTAAAGGAAAGTAACTTTACCACACACAACCTGCTTTTTGGCTTAAGTATAATTTCTTGTTCCCGCTCTGTAATTCCTGTAAGTCTTTTATTTTGTACAGTGAATCGAGCTCCTTTCTAGTTCGGATGCTGCCTGATTCAAGTCAATTTTTGCCCAAATAAACTCTTACATTTTTTAATATGCCTTGGTTTATCTCTTAGCAGTTCTGTTGCCAGAAGCGGGAACCAAAGGAGACCTCTGAAAGCCCCCGGACAAGTAAGTAAGCAGGCAAATGGACCGAATGTGCCTTTTGTGCCTATTGAGCTCGCTATATTCTTGCCATGTCTGGAGGTCATGGGAAGTCCCTTTTGAATCCTAGCTCTGCTTTCAGACTTTGAGCATTTCTTTTTCTGGAATGGACCTAGAAACTAACTGGAATCGAACTGGGTCTGAGTTAAGCTGGATTTGGTCCAGTGTGAGGCCTCAGGTGAATAAAACCTTATTTTAAGGCTGAACAAGCAGGTCAATCTTACCAAAGATAATCTTGAATTTTAGTGACTACAGTAGAGAAGCTTTAACCTAGATAACTTATCCATTTAGGAGGTACCCCACAGGAAAAGGGGTCTCAGGCAAGCATTCACCATAAAGAATAGAGGGAAAATTATATTTCCTCTCTTAGTATCAGGTGACCAGGATGAGACCTGCTAGGATACCTCACTCCAGTGACTGCAGACAAGATCCTGGAAAAAGTGGCAGAAGTCAGCAAAGGGTGAGAATTCTCACCAAAGTCATTTCTCCCAGATCTCTGTCTGTAGGAAGGTAAAATTCCACATTGTCCCTTTCTTTCCAAATTCAGATTGGAAGGAAAAAAAAAATTAAGAATGAGGTCTTTGAATTGTGACTCATGAATTTGCTTTCAGGTATCTGTGCTTTGTTGATCTTTTCTCTCCCAGGTTTAACTTTTGCCTTCTTGTTTGTCTTATTTTATGTACTGAGAACTTGGTTTGGCAACCTTTAGGTTGGGGGCTCCAAAAATATGGCTGGACAGAAATGCATGTTGCACCCCATTTGTGGCTATGGTCCCATTGACTCTTGTCAGCTCTTGGGGAAATTATCTTTCATCTTTTTTTTTTTTTTTTTTTTTGGCTGTCTTTAGGAGTGGCTCTTGTTCTTAGGAGGATAGTGTCTTTTGCACCTTCTTTGGGGACACCCCTTTGTCCATGGGGTTATGCAGTACTGCCGGGAATAGATAATGTCTGTCCCAGCTGAAACCTGACAAGATACTCAAAAGGATTTTTTTTAAGCTCTATGCTTAGAAGTTGGACAAATTAGAAGCTGATATTCATAGCCTGATTAGAACTTTTTTTTTAGGCCTTCTCCCCTAAGCTAAAATGAAACTATGTACCCAGAGGAAAACATTCTGAAACCTTTGTGGAAGGATTTATTAAAACATTCCATGACACACAACTCTAAATCTAGAACATAGGGATCTTTTGATTTAGGTCTTAGTTGAAGATCTTCCTGATATAAAGAAGAAAACGGAGGATAATATAGTTGAATGGGTGGGTCAATCTCTTAATATCATTTTAGGAGTTGCAAACCAGTTCTTTGAGGAATTAAAAACAACTGTAGTTGTCTTACACATTCAGTCTTTACAAGAACAAAAATGAGGCTCTAGAAACAATTTAAACCGACCTATCGTTTTTTACCAATTCCCAAACCTCCCCTATTCATCTCAAAAGGCTTGCAGATATTATAAAACATCTGAACTTAGGGAACAAAAGTCCTTGTTGGCGGAAATTGCATTCTTTTTCTGTGCCTTTGAGATGTAATTATTCTATTTGGTCTTCTTTAAGAACCAAGATAATTCTTATCAGAAGAAAAAAATAAAGAAAAAGGTTATTTCAAAAATTAGGCTTATAATAAATCTTAAAAGTCTCTCAAATATTAGTAAAAAGCTTTATACATCTGAGCAGGTAACCTTAACTTATTCTATCTGCCAGAAACACAATTTGGATTCAAATTGTTGTTTTATAAACCAGTGAGTTCTGCATTATCTTACCCGTCTCATGGCTAACATTTTAAAACAAAAGCTGTAAGATCTCTGTTGCATTTATATATGTGTTTATGTATGTCTACATATGTATGTTATAAATGTGTAATTTTTTCTATCTTCAAATGATACTGCCAAAATTAATTTGTAAACAGCTCTATTTAATTGGCCTAAAGACAACCATTTATATAAATTAAGTATGCTCTCAGAAATATAGAAACTAATCCCAATGTTTTTCCAGGTCACAGGACCTAGGATAATCTTTAGTAAATAGAAACTAGTTAAACTTTGTTAGTTTAATTAAAACAGGCATGTCTTTAGGGTTATCAGAATTAAATATAATACTTTTATTCTACCTAGGTTTACTAAAGTCAAATAAGCGCACATTGTCTCTGTTATAGAATTTGTTAGCAAGAAAGATAACATAAAAGGAAGGTTAGTTGTTTAATGTCTCAAAAAATTTTCATGACTAATCTAAACATAATTGTTAAGAACAAGTAAATTAAATTGATGTAAGTAAAATTTTACAAATGGAATTTTCAACAATAACTATGCTTTATCATATGTCAACTTGAAAAAAGTTTTCAAGATCTTTTTGGTAATTTGAAACCTCAAAGTTATACTGAGACAAATTAAAATGCATATTCATTGACTAGCTACATAATTTCCAAATAAGATAAAATACTAAAACATTAATTACTGATCACAGGTTTATCCACTTTTCGCCTCCTTTTACAGAGGAACTAAAGGTAATTGGGTCTATTAATAAACATACCACATTGGAAAATTTACTATGAGAAAGAATATGCTTCTAGAAATTATTAAATATATTTATGAATTTGCCAGTCCACAGAATGCTGGTGTAACAATCCACAACTGCTTTGACTTCTTAGTTTTCACTAGGAATGAAGAATTCTAAGAGTTAAGAATTCTAATCAATATATTTTCTTAAAACTACTTAGAAATAATAAAGGTGAAAGGAAACCACTGTATATGAAAATTTGATAAGGAAAGTAAAATGATTGTTTCAGAATGAGAAAGAGGAAAAAGCATAGGACAAAATCTGACTGGATATGCAAGTCGTAGAAGGTTGTAGAAAGGGAATCTTGGAAAAGGAATTTTTTGTGTGATCAAGCCAGCTAAATATAGAATGGACTTTTTTTAAATGAGTTTTAATATCAAAAATGCACTGGTACAGGAGGGGGAGGAGCAAGATGGTGGAGAAGTAGGAGACCTAAATTTCGTCTGGTCCCAGGAATTTAGCTTGATAGGTACAAAACCATTCTGAACACCTACAAACTCAACAGGAGATCGAAGAAAAAAAGAGCAGCAACTCTCTGAACAGAAAATTGACCATTTTGTGGAAGGTAGGACGTGTGGAGAAGTGAATCCGAGGTGATATTTGGGAAGATAGACGGCGGGGGGAGGGAGCCTCTGTCAGCCACTACTGGCAAGTGATAGAGCCATGGAGCACAAAATCAGAACTTTTAGAAGTCTGCTCCACTGAGGGACCTCGCTCCAGTGGCTAAGTGCGGGGTGGAACCCTCTCTGGGACAGTGTGGTCTCAGGACCCTCGGGGTCACAGAAAGGCCAGGGGTGCCTGAGCGGCAGAGCTCCCAGGTATCAGAGCGGGGAAGCCGGCTGCAGAGACGGAGCCGAGGAGTGGGCTCTGAGCTTGGGGTTGCCATAAACCATGATCCACGGCAAAGTCGGGCCACTGTTCCTCCAGCAGGGACCCAACAAGCCACAGATCAGGGCGACTCCCCCTCTTTGCCCGGGAGGAGGGCACGGGAGTGCACCGCAGGGATCTGCTGGGTTTGGAGACTCCACACGGGGTTGGGTGCCAGAGACAGAAATGCTCAGTCACAGGCCAGGTGAGCACAGATTGCGGCCGGAGACTGGGGAGACGGGAGTGATTGACTGCTTTTCTCTGGGGCCTCACTGAGGAGTGGGGCCCCGAGTTCTTGGCTCCTCCAGGGCGGAGATTGGGAGGCTGCCATTTTCACTCTCATCCTCCAAAGCTGTATGGAAAGCTTGCACAGAACAAAAGCTACAGAGATGGGGCACCTGGGTGGCTCAGTCGTTAAGAGTCTGCCTTCAGCTCAGGTCATGTTCCCAGGGTCCTGGGATCGAGCCCCACATCAGGCTCCCTGCTCCACGGTAAGCCTGCTTCTCTCTCTCCACTCCCCCTGCTTGTGTTCCCTCTCTTGCTGTGTCTCTCTGTCAAATAAATGAAATCTTTAAAAAAAAAAAAAGCTACGGAGAGCAAACCTGAGCAGATTACTTAGCCTGACCCCACAAGGGTGGGGCAATTCTGCCTCCAGCAAAGACATCTGAGAACCACTGCGACAGGCCCCTCCCCCAGAAGATCAGCAAGAACAGCCAGCCAAGACCAAGTTTACCAATCAATGAGAATGGTATAACTCCAGCACTAGGGGAATACAGTACATAGAATTCATGGCTTTTTTCCCATGATTCTTTAGTCTTTCAAAGTTAATTTTTTTAATTTTCCTTTTTTTTTAAATTTTTCATTTTCCTTTCTTCAATCAACATCTTATCAATCCCTTTTATGAATAATTTTCATCTTTATAGTCATATTGCACCTCTTCATTGTATTTACCCTTATTTTGTACATATATAAGTTTTTCTTTCTTTAAAATTTTGGGAGGCACTTTATTTTAACAGACCAAAATATGCCCAAAATCTAGTGTGTGACACTATTCTATGCACCAGACTGATCATATTTGATCATATTCTTTTTTTTTTTAATCTTTTTCTTTTTTTTCCTTTCCCTTTCTTTTCCCCCGGTTTCAGGTCTCTTCTGATTTGTTTAGTGTATATTTTTCTAGGGTCATTGTTACCCTGTTAGCATTTTGTTCTCTCATTCATCTATTCTCCTCTGGACAAAATGACAAGATGGAAAAAATCACCTCAAAAAAAAAAAGAACAAGAGGCAGTACTGACGGCCAGGGACCTAATCAATACGGACATTAGTAAGGTGTCGGAAGTAGAGTTCAGAATGACGATTATAAAGATACTAGCTGGGCTTGAAAAAAACACAGAAGATAGAGAAACCCTTTCTGGAGAAATAAAAGAACTAAACTCTAACCAAGTCAAAATCAAAAAGGCTATTAATGAAGTGCAATCAAAAATGGAGGCTTAACTGCTAGGATAAATGAGGCAGAAGACAGAATTAGTGATATAGAAGACCAAATGGTGGAAAATAAAGAAGCTGAGAATAAGAGAGATAAACAACTACTGGATCATGAGGGCAAAATTTGAGAAATAAGTGATACCATAAGATGAAACAATATTAGAATAATTGGGATCCCAGAAGAAGAAGAAAGAGAAAGAGGGGCAGAAGGTATATTGGAGCAAATTATAGCAGAGAACTTCCCTAATTTGGGGAAGGAAACAGGCATCAAAATCCAGGAGGCACAGAGAACCCCCCTCAAAATCAATAAAAATAGGTCAACACCCCAACATCTAATAGTAAAACTTACGAGTCTCAGAGATGAAGAGAAAATCCTGAAAGCAGCTCGGGACAAGAGGTCTGTAACCTACAATGGTAGAAACATTAGATTGGCAACAGACCTATCCACAGAGACCTGGCAGGCCAGAAAGGACTGGCATGATATATTCAGAGCACTAAATGAGAAAAATATGCAGCCAAGAATACTGTGTCCAGCTAGGCTGTAATTGAAAATAGAAGGAGAGATAAAAAGCTTCCAGGACAAACAAAAACTAAAGGAATTTGCAAACACGAAACCAGCCCTACAAGAAATATTGAAAGGGGTCCTCTAAGCAAAGAGAGAGCCTAAAAGTAACATAGACCAGAAAGGAACAGAGACAATATACAGTAAGAGTCACCTTACAGGCAATACAATGGCACTAAATTCACATCTTTCAATAGTTACCCTGAATGTAAATGATTTGATTGGAGCTAAATGCTCCAATCAAAAGACACAGGCTATCAGATTGGATAAAAAAACAAGACCCATCGATATACTGTCTGCAAGAGACTCATTTTAGACTGAAGGACACCTCCAGATTAAAGTGAGGGGGCTGGAAAACAATTTACCATGCTAATGGACATCAAAAGAAAGCTGGGGTGGCAATCCTTATATCAAATAAATTACATTTTAAACCAAAGACTATAATAAGAGATGAGGAAGGACACTATATCATACTTAAAGAGTCTATCCAACAAGAAGATCTAACAATTGTAAATATCTATGCCCCTAACATGGGTGCAGCCAATTATATAAGCCAATTAATAACAAAAGCAAAGAAACACATCGACAACAATACAATAATAGTAGGGGACTTTAAAACCCCCCTTCACTGAAATGGACAGATCGTCTAAGCAAAAGATCAACAAGGAAATAAAGACTTTAAATGACACACTGGACCAAATGGACTTCACAGATATATTCGGAACATTCCATCCCAAAGCAACAGAATACACATTCTTCTCTAGTGCCCGTGGAACATTCTCCAGAATAGATCACAACCTAGGTTACAAATCAGGTCTCAACTGGTACCAAAAGTTTGAGATCATTCCCTGCATATTTTCAGTGCTTTGAAATTAGAACTCAATCACAAGAGGAAAGTCAGAAAGAACTCAAATACATGGAGGCTAAAGAGCATCCTACTAAAGAATGAATAGGTCCACCAGGAAATTAAAGAAGAATTTAAAAAATTCATGGAAACAAGTGAAAATGAAAACACAACTGTTCAAAATTTTTGGGATGCAGCAAAGGCGGTCCTAAGATGAAAGTATATAGCAATACAAGCCTTTCTCATGAAACAAGAAAGATCTCAAATATACAACCTAACCCTACACCTAAAGGAGCTGGAGAGAGAACAGCAAATAAAGCCTAAACCCAGCAGGAGAAGAGAAATAATAAAGATCAGAGCAGAAATCAATGAAATAGAAACCAAAAGAACAGTAGAATAGATCAATGAAACTAGGAGCTCGTTCTTTGAAAGAATTAACAAGATTGATAAACCCCTGGCCAGACTTATCAAAAAGAAAAGAGAAATGACCCAAATAAACAAAATCATGAATGAAAGAGGAGAGATCACAACCAACACCAAATAAATACAAAAAATTATAAGAACATATTATGAGCAACTATATGCCAGCAAATTAGATAATCTGGAAGAAATGGATGCATTCCTAGAGTTGTATAAACTATCAAAACTGAACCAGGAAGAAATAGAAAACCTGAACAGACCTATAACCACTAAGGAAATTGAAGCAGTCATCAAAAATCTCCCAACAAACGAAAGCCCAGGGCCAGATGTCTTCCCAGGGGAATTCTACCAAACATTTCAAGAAGAATTAATACCTATTCTTCTGAAACTGTTCCAAAAAATAGAAATGGAAGCAAAACTTCCAAACTCGTTTTATGAGGCCACCATTACCTTGATCCCCAAACCACATAAAGACCCCATCAAAAAGGAGAATTACAGACCAATATCCCTGATGAACATGGATACAAAAATTCTCACCAAAATACTATCCAATATGATCCAATAGTACATTAAAAGGATTATTGACCACAACCAAGTGGGATTTATTCCTGGGCTGCAAGTTTGGTTCAATATCCACAAATCAATCAATGTGAAACAATACATTAATTAAGGAAAGAACAAGAACCTTATGATCCTCTCAATAGATGCAGAAAAAGCATTTGACAAAGTACAGCATCCTTTCTTGATCAAAATTCTTCAGAGTACAAGGATAGAGGGTACATACCTCAATATCATAAAAGCCATCTATGAAAAACCCACAGCGAATATCATTCTCAATGGGGAAAAACTGAGAGCTTTTCCCCTAAGGTCAGGAACATGGCAGGATGTCCACTATCACCACTGCTATTCAACATAGTACTAGAAATCCTAGCCACAGCAATCAGATCACAAAAAGAAATAAAAGGCATCTGAATTGGCAAAGAAGAAGTCAAACTCTCACTCTTTGCAGATGATCTGATACTTTATGTGGAAAACCCAAAAGACTCCACCCCAAAACTGCTAGAACTCATACAGGAATTCAGTCAAGCCTCAGGATATAAAATCAATGCACAGAAATCAGTGGCATTCCTATACACCAACAACAAGACAGAAGAAAGAGAAATTAAGGAGTCGATCCCATTTACAATTGCACCCAAAACTATAAGATACCTAGGAACAAATCTAACCAAAGAGGCAAAGAATCTGTACTCAGAAAACTATAAAATACTCATGAAAGAAATTGAGGAAGACACAAAGAAATGGAAAAATGTTCCATGCTCATGGATTGGAAGAACAAATATTGTGAAGATGTCAATGCTACCTAGAGCAATCTACACATTTAATGCAATCCCTATCAAAATACCATCAACTTTTTTCAAAGAAATGGAACAAATAATCCTAAAATTTGTATGGAACCAGAAAAGACCCTGAGTAGCCAGAGGAATGTTGAAAAAGAAAAGCAAAGTTGGTGGCATCACCATTCTGGACTTCCAGCTCTGTTACAAAGCTGTAATCATCAAGACAGTATGGTACTGGCACAAAAACAGACACACAGATCAATGGAACAGAATAGAGAGCCCAGAAATGGACCCTCAACTCTATGGTCAACTAATCTTCGACAAAGCAGGAAAGAATGTCCAGTGGAAAAAAGACAGTCTCGGGGAGATGAACCATGAGAGACGATGGACTCTGAAAGACAAACTGAGGGTTCTAGAGGGGAAGGGGGTGGGAGGATGGGTCAGCCTGGTGATGGGTATTAAAGAGGGCACGTTCTGCATGGAGCACTGGGTGTTATATGCAAATAATCATGGAACACTACATCAAAAACTAATGATGTAATGTATGGTGATTAACATAACTTAATAAAATTAGAAAAATAAATAAAAATAATAATAAAAAAATGCACTGGTACAAAATTGGAAATTAGTTTTCTCTGTTAAAAGTACAAATTTTCTTAGATTATTGGTCTGTTCTTAAGAAGAAATTTTAAACAAAGATTTCTCTTTATTTTTTAAGTAATCTGCCTGGTCAGCAAAGATTTTGTGTCTTACCAAAATAACTTACCATGCTTCACATTGTCTTTCAGGTCTTTGATTACTTAATAAGACCCAATCTTCTCACTATTAAGAGAGCTAAGTTTTGTTCCTAAGTATGTAGCCTTTTGCATTTGCCTTTAACATCATCTTTTGTTACTTTTGTTAAATAGGTAATTATTATTTATTTCATAATGATCTGTGATCCTAATTAATTAGATGCTCAAACCTTTTGACATTTTCTTAAAATCGGATTCTAACTTCAAACTCATTTTGAGATTTCCTAGAGGAACCCTGGAAAATCTGAACGGATTTGTCTCTCAGATTGTAAAAGAGAGATATGAAACCAATTAGGTTTATTTGGTATGTTAAATTATGTGTTAAGCATTGTTAAATAGTCATGATAAACCTTCTTAAGTTATATTTTTGGACACAGATATATGTGTGTACACACACACACACACACCCCTATGTCTACACACACATATACATATACACACCCCTATGTTTATATATATATATGTATGTATATATATATATAAATAAATGCATGTTATTAGTATAAGTGTTCTCAAATTTTTACAAAATTCATAAAAATATGATATGTTCTGGTATAATATTATCAGTCATAATTCAAGTTATTATCTTAAAATGTATGTCACAGAAATAACCAAATTTCCTCATCAATTCCATTATAATGCACTCTCCTCAGATCTTTAACCATGGGCATTTAAAGTGTTTTGTCATTTATAGATCATTTTGTTACTCTAATGCTTTTGAAAAAGTGAGATTCATGGAAAGGACCCTACCAAGTACTCTGGACCACTGACACCGCAGCCAATTCCAAGGTATTAAAATTCAGGTGCATATTTCACACCTGAAGGCAGCTCCACCTGACATCTGTCCTGTGCAAATGCTGAAGACCTCAAAATCAAATTGGCCAGGAAGAGAAGACACTGACATTGAGGCAGACTGCTTCTTCCTAGCATGTCAAATCAAAAACATTTCTTTTTAGTTCTTTCTTCTCTGACTACATGAATATCTTTATGATTCTTTTGTCTATCTTTTCCTTCTTCTGGCCTGGAAAGATAATGCCACTATTCATGTATCTTAGGCCATTGCAAAGGAGGGTAATCCAACCTCCAAGCGACTGTAGGATTTGCCACAGTGCTGGTGGATCCAGTAGTTCTGTCCATCACAAATTTCTCCCTGATTTTCCAATGCCTCAGTTTCTCTGGAACAAACTCAGCCTTATCTCTATGATGCCAAACTCCCTAACCCTAGAGGTCCATTTCCCTATCTCTAGTTAACAATCCCAAACCCGGGAAACTTTGCATCCAGGCTCTATGCAATGAAAGGGAGACAAGGCAAGGGTAAACAAAATAAAACCACTTGTGTGGTCTAGAGACCCTTACTTACATTTTACCAGCCTCCATGGCTGTTGCCTTTCCAGTCCTGAGCCACAGACTCAAACAGGAATTATCAGTAGACATTCATGATTTAAGATTCACTTCCTTTGGCAGATCCCTACTCCCCAGACTAGAAGTGCAAATGGGGCTATGATTAGGAACCTCTCCTTAATTCTTGAAGATGTTGCAGAATCTTCTGCTAAAGAAATACCCGCCTAACAAAAGTCCTCAGATTCTCTGGCCAAAGTTGTTCATGATAATAGGAGAGCCCTTAATTAGCTCTTAGCTAAGCAAGGAGATGTCTGTGCTGTGGTCAACAGCACTTGCTGCACTTAGATTAACATTTCTGGGGAAGTTGATACCAAGCTACGTAAGATCACTGAACAAGCCAGTTGGCTTAAGAAAGTGACCTCTTCAAAGGGGTCTTTCTTTGGCTTATTTGAGTCTGACTGGTTTGGGTCTCGTGGTCCATGGCTTTAAAGTGCACTCCACACATTGGGAATGATCCTGCCCATAATAATCATAGTAGTCTCTCCAGTGCACTGTATTCTCTCAAATGATTTAAATGCATATTCACAGCTGCTAACCACCAGGCAAATGACCTCCCTAAGAATAGGAAGAACATCATAAAAGGAACAAAGAGAATGACCAACTTAAAAAATGTGAACCTGACATCGTGACCTGTGAATACTATGAAGAGATTCAATAAAAACCATGAGAGCTCCAGAGTGATAACTGGGAGTAGTGCTAATGCCTTCAATTTTTTATCAAGTCTCTTAATTAGGCTGCAATCCTGATCAAAAGGGAGAAATTGTTTAAAAAAGAAAAAAAAGCAAAACAACAAGACAGGCCCAAACTGGAGTCATTTAGGCTAAGCCCCACATAATCAAGCAAAGACTTCACTCAATTACAGTTTCAGCTCTCACAGAGATGGAATCTTCAAGTCCGTCAGAAATCTCCAGATCAGCACTAGTTAGGTTAACTGCCTGATAGACGCCCCACGATCCCCTAAAGGAAAGTAACCTTGCCATAACCAACCTGCTTTTTTGCGAAGTATAACTTACTTGTTCCCACTCCCTTCTGCCTAAAAGTCTGATTTTTGTACACCATCTCGAGCTCCTTTCTATCTGCTAGGCTGGATGATTCTGGATTTGAATCAAATTTTTGCTCAAATAAACTCTTAAAAATTTTAATATGCCTCAGTTTATCTTTTAACAAATGTAAATTAATCATTTATATAACAAAATTATTTTTGTTCAGTTGCATGACTTTTAATTTTATTGTATATTTATTCTAATGCACAATGGAGATGAAAATTACTTCCCCAAGCCACCCTCTTAAGCAAGACTTACAATCACTAGGGGTCCTTGTTAAAAATGTAGGTTTCTAGGGCCCTGTGAATATTTTATATGTTCCTAGGGAATTTTTTTTAAGATTTTATTTTATTTATTTGACAGAGAGAGAGAACACGAGAGAGGGAACACAAGCAGGGGGAGTGAGAGAGGGAGAAGCAGGCTCCCCACTGATCAGGGAGCTCATTGCAGGGCTTGATCCCAGAACCCTGGGATCATGACCTGAGCAGAAGGCAGAGCTTAACGACCGCACCGCCCAGGCACCCCAACTTCCTAGGAAATTATTACTCAACATCATCAACTGTTTGTAAACTCTGTGGCATCATTTAGTTTAGAGTATAGCAATGTACTTGCTATCAGTGTGAATACATCTTTTTTGAAAATCTTTCATTTTGAAATCTATAAAAAAAACTGTTGGCAAAGGTACAGGGTGTTCTAAAGACTCTGAGAAGCAATACATGGTGATATTTATAATAACATGGCTTCATCCACTACCAGGCATCTATGCCTTAAACATTTTCCCCACTGTTTTTACACTGAAGGATATTTTGGGTGGAAATATTTTGCTGCACTGTCAAACAATGTTAATCAACCCCAAATAACTCAACAGATCAAACCCTCGGGATAGAGGAGATAGTAACCCTAGCGATTAAGAAACCAAACAAAGAACTCCAATTTAAGAGGGAAAAAAGGTTGAACTTAGCACTCATCTTAAATAATCCAATGTTTCTGATATGGAATCAAGCTTAGAACTCCTGTTCTAGTGAAAATAACATAGACTTTTAAAATAATGTGTATATCACATACTCACAATTTTAAAAAAGGGAGTAAATGGTATGTGTGTAGACAGTGTTAAGTACCATTTGTTTTATTGAAAAACTAAGAAATGAAGTAGGCAGGTGTGAGAGTCTTGTTTAAAATAAGGCCAAAATATATTCAATATATTCAAATTTTTGCTGTCAATTCTTAGTGTTCTAATAATGTCATTTGAAATGGAGAGCAAAGGGCATCTGATTGAAAATCAGATTAATTTCAATTCTTTTTTTTTTAACCAGCTAAGGAAGTTTATAAAGAAAATAAATTGAATAATAATTTAAAAAATTGGACAATGTTATTTAATCTTCAAAACTAAAACAATACATGTACTTCAGAAATACTAATATCTTAAGTCTTAATGTTATGAATAGGGAATTCAAAAATAATGTAATGATCACATTTATTGTTTACAGACTATAAAGACTGCTTCAATGCATTCTAGTAATTAAGTGCTATGACATGAGAAACCATGAAAATTAACATATTCTGGTATAACCAACACCCAAAGAATAATAAATATTGTTAAAGAGACACTTAATGAACTCTTACCTCTTTTTCCAATTACATATGCTTAAATTAAAATACAATTTTTATTTATTTTAGGGTAAAGTACAGTTATGGTTTAGATCTAGGGAACAATTAAAGTGACCAACAGAATTGGTCTATTCAATGCTATACCTTTAGGAATGAATCAAATATGGCAGGACCAGCATTAATGGCCTTGTGGTTGAAGCCTATTGGACTAATCTGTTCCTTTCATGGCAAAGGGGCAGAGTTGCAACACTGCAAAGTGAGACAGATGTAAAAGAGAATGCGTAAGTGGGAGGGCAAGGCATCAGCAGGAATTAAAAGGTGATAGGCCTGGTACAGACAGAGACAAGTCTATAACTACAATATTTTGAATTTTTTGCACTGCTATTTCAATGTAGCAGTATTTTAGATTTTGTTGGCCTAACTTTTCAATAAGATAGAAAATTTTAAGTTTTGATACTAAAACACAACAGTGTTTTAGATGTCCTAGTCTATAATTTTTCTATCAACATTTACTACTCACTTGTATAAGACATGCTTTAGGATATGGGAAAACACACACATACGACACACATTATACTAGACCACTGATTACCTCTGGGGCTACCTCCTGAGACCATCTTGATTCTCTTAACTAAAAAGTGCAACTACAGCACACGATTTTCATCATAAATTGCATATGCTACAATAAACAAAACCTAGCAAAACAAGGCTGAGTGAAGATATAGCTCCTGGTCATCTGCTAGGCTTTCTTACTGGCAAAGAAGCCTATGCTCTTCATGTGTTATACACCAACTCAGATTGTGTCTCAGCAAATTTACAGATTACTATGTCATCAACCATCTGGATCACTTGGGAATAGTCAAATTGATGAACACCATAAGTCTATAGTAAAAACATTACACTACTATACATAGTTCATACCTACAGGGGAATCTTTTCAAATTAAAAATGCAAATCTATTTTAATTCAATGGTACTTTTAGAGAAACCAGTCTTCCACAGAAATATGTATTTAGAAGCTATTTATACCCTATTTTGGATAATTAATTAACATACTACTTATTTTCTTGCCATTTGCCCTTCTATTTCTAAAGAATCCCCCTCAGAGAGAAAGATAAAGGGAACAGATACAATTAAAATTAATTTGTTTTTAAAAGGTTTAAAATGAAGGAGAAAGTAAATACATTAAATCTATTTGGAGGTTATTTTTTGGATGTTATTTATCTGTTATCCCTGAACCCAGTTTTAAATACATTCAACCATAAATTACAAAATAACTGGTCTATAAATCAGGAATCAGTATGAAATCATTTTTTAGAAGAAATTTCCATTACATAGCCAAGTGGTAGTATTCTATCTTAAAACATTATTCTTCTTGTAAGCATTAACTAGCAGCTCAGTGACTGCCGTATTTATGATAGTGCCATGTAATTAGCTGACTCACCTAATAAGACTTCACAACAGAGCAACCTTGCCAGCCTTTTTCCCTGCTACTTGGTTATAGACCTAGTTCTAAACACTAATATAATATGGGAAGTCTGGGAATAAACTATCTTCTGTTTTCCTGTCTAAAAATGAATCTTCCTCTTCCATTAATGAAAAATACTACTATATATACTATATATATGTATATATATATTAATGAAAAATACTACTATACATACTATATATATGTATATATATACTAGTTATATATATTTATATATATATAACTAGTTATATATATATATTTATATATATAGTATATATATAAGTAAATATATATATATATTTAAATATATATTTAAATTTGCTTATTATTTTAAGTTTGCATAGACAGGATTTTTGCAGATCTGTCCCTGGGGTAGTGACTGAATGAGACATCAAAGTAAAACTGGGTCAACCTGAAAAAAAGATCTACCCTTGTGTTGAGCTCAGAAGCAGCCAGTCATTTCATCTTTGCAAATGCATTGATATATGGAAGCAAGTCTTAAAACTAGGACCTGGGTACAGAATCAGTGAGGGGTAAGTGTTAGAAAGAGATCAGGAGTCTGCTTCTGTAATTTAGGTGTCTTAGGAATGCTAAAAGGCTCCCCAAAAGAGGAAATCTGCCATCAAAATCCTAGTGATCCAAGACCCAGGTGTTTGCTTTCAAAACTAGGTGGGAAACTGGTAGTATCTGACTGGGAGAAAATA
This sequence comes from Phoca vitulina, assembly GCF_004348235.1. Lineage (NCBI taxonomy): Eukaryota > Metazoa > Chordata > Mammalia > Carnivora > Phocidae > Phoca > Phoca vitulina. The sequence goes on from NW_022589706.1 coordinate 67,675,860, forward strand.
TGTCAGGCAAAATAAACTGCTTGTACATCAGAGGGTGGCTAGGACTTAATAAGGCTCTGAAGCAGAGAGTGAAGACAGTAGCTTCAAGATCAGTGAACATGAAATCTAGGAGGAGAATCTTAAAGAGCAAGATGAAGATGTGTCTTCTTTGTCTAAGAAAGTAAGATAAGGAAAAGGCTCTAAGAAAGCCAGAGCAGGAACGCAGTACATGTAGTCAGATGCATGGTGATACCTGAGGGTCCAGGAGTCTCCTTACTACTGGGACCAGATGTCAATCACATGTGAAAGGCTTTGAAGATCTGGAAGGAAAACTCTTCAAGTGGATCTCAGCTTTCAAGTTGGAATATCTTTTTTTAGCATCTCTGACAGACAGAAGGGGCTCAGGAATGATGCCCCGCAGGCCACAGTAGGCACTTTCTGTAGGTTTTGCAATTATTCTACCCTGAAAATTCTTTCATTGTTGAGCTTTGTCACAATTGTGATTGTTACTTTCTTTTGGTTACGTGGAAAGAGTTTTCTCTGAAAACCTCTACCCATGTCTCAACAGATCTAAGATAAAAGGAAATCTACTTAAAAGATTATCAAGAAAGGTAATAGCCTGGGTGTATCCTTAGGAGGTGACTCAAATAAAATATTAAAATGATTAATTTTCCATCCTACAACTAAGGTTTATTTGGGGCTTATCTCTATTTGGTACTGTTCCAGGAGTTTCACAAGCATTATTTGATCTTAAAAAACAACCCTATGAGAAAGTTTCTACTATTATCTCTATTTTACCAATGAATGAACAGAGATAGGCAGTCTGGTTCCAAAGGCACTCAGCTATTATGTCTATGTCTTACATAGACAGAATGTATTTTTTATCATATGTTTATTAAATCTGCAAACACAAGCTAATTAATTTTTTCTTAAAGAAAAAGATAGCTTATTATGAATTGAATGCATAGCATTTTTCTGGTTTAGACCTTTTCATTACTGTCTTCTAACAAAATAAAGATGATAAAACTGTCAGAAATAAATTGTTCATTTCCCCCCACATATGTGGCACAGAAACTACAGTTTTTTAGAATGCTTTGCGATATCATCACTTGAGCTTTTCCTTCAATCCTTTTTTTTTTTTAGATTTATTTTAGAGAGAGAAAGAGAGTGTGAGCAGTGAGGGGAGGGGTAGAGGGAGAGGGAAAATCTCAAGCAGATTCTATATTTAATTTGTCAACTATTCTCCTTTCTTTTGTTTTTTAAAGATTTATTTATTTTAGAGAGAGAGACAGAGATGGGTGGAGGGGTAGAGGCAGAGAGAAACTCAGACTCCACGCTAGGCACAGAGTCCCATGAGGGGCTCAATTTCACAATCTTGAGATCAGACCTGAGCCAAAACCAAGTGTTGGACACTTAACCAACTGCACCACCCAGGTTCCCCAACCATTTTCCCTTCTTTAATTTGATTAGTTTATATCTGTTTTTTTTATTGAGTGGAAACTCCTCAATTTCTGTATAAAATATGGGAGAAAAACAAAGAACATACAGAATATTCTGTATTTGAGATGCTGCAAGGGTCTCTATGGTTGCAAGGAAGGTGGTGTGGGTACACGTGTGTGTGTGTGTGTATGTGTGTGTGTGTGTGTGTGTGTAAAACTATATATTGAGGATAATTCCTAATCCTATTATTCTTGAGGAACTAGAACTGTGGTTACACAATCACTCTAAATACTCTGTGTCACAGTCTCCTCCCTCCAACAACTGTATGCACTATTTGTTGTTGAGAAGATAAGGAAAAAATATGCTTTTAAGAGAATGGGATTTGGTGGCTGACTGACCTAGTGGCAGATGGTATCTGTGAGATTTTGAGCAATGTAGAGGTCTCAACTGGAAAATGGTAATAATAAAACCTTTATCAGACTGTTGTTGTATTAAGTGAAATGATATACATAAAATAGCCTATAATGACCAGCACACAGTCAGAAAAATACAAATATTTACTAAGCATCTCTAAATGTCTTAAGCATTTTTTTTGTGATCTAAGTATCCCAATAAATGTATATCCTATATTGTCTCAAAACATATTACCTGCTGCTGTTGTTATATTTTCATTTTACTGCTAATTTTTATAAAGCTTTTTTGGGGGGAAAGATTGAAACAAACACACAATTATTTTAAGAATGGAAGCTTTTGCCTTTTTCATTGACTAGCTACATTTGACTATTGTCAGTATTTTGCCTTTCTCAAATTGGTTCACAAGTCCCCGTTTTGTGCCCTCTCAGCTGCTTAGAAATGCGGCCGAAAACTTTTAGTACTGTGATAGACAGGCCTTGCTATGTTCTGAGTACATCCAAGTGAAATAGCTCTATAGCACTTGCTTTTTATCTATCAGTGCAAATGCTACAAGTACAGTGTCCTAACTGTTTTTAACTGAAGCCTTACAAGTAGAAGTAGTGTTTTATTTAAACCATACCAAGGGTGAGAATTATCACAGCACCATACTTAAAGATGAATGTACTTTTCTTCATGTTTATAATGCTGGTAAAGAAGCACCTCCTATCCTTGCAAAACTGGCTTCTCATAATTGAAGCAAAACAAGATATATATCATGACCATTTTTTTGTAGACTCTTGGGTCAACCTCACAAAAGGCTTAGTACTGTGCCTGTGAAACGCTAGACTGCTACGTCAGTCAATTATAACCTTGCCATAAGAGACACTCATGGGGAAAGAATATACAGTACAGAGGTCTTAGAAATGGCAAATACCAATAGTATAACATTAGTATTTATTATAATATGTCACAACTGGTAACACTTGCTTCCCAAAATGTGCAATATATTTATATTTAAGGGATTATGTATATGATTTGGGGAGGCAAATGTAAAATTAACACTGTTTTGTACAAAGAATTGAGCAGCTAATGATAATTTTTATATTATTTATCAATAAATACCTCCAAATTATAAATTATGAAACAGAAAATACTATTTCTGATAGTCTAATTCAAAGATAGAGCTTCCATACATTTTGTGTTATATTGTTATCACATATACAATCTTAGCCAATATCAACCTACTCAACTAATGGAAATTATTATTAAATGGAAGGATCATGAAGTAGATTAGCTACAGCAATAACCTGGAGAGAAGTGGTCAGGTGACTAGAGGAATGGGAATGGAAATGGAGCAAAGGGATTGCCTTGGTGAGATGTAGAAGTTTAATGGACAGGATTTAGCAACTGATGTTTAAGAACTGTGATAAGTCTGAGATTTTATCCTACTTGCAAGCTAATGAGTTAGTCTGCCACGGTTTTATAGATGCTGGCTAAAAACGTAAGAGTCCGGGGTCAGAGGTGAATGCCTTTATTACCCATCACAACAGAAGTAGCCAGAGTATCATCATTTTCTTGAGGTGATTCTCTAAGCCCTAATTCCCATAGGGAAGTGCAGGTGATACCTACACAGCCAGCCGATTGCATTACAGAAGAGGAATCCAGGATTTAGGGAACATGAATCTTTTATAATAGGCAGTAAACATGTCTTTCCTTTGCTCCAGAATGAGACACTATCTCTAACCAAGGCTATAAGCACACTTGCCCTTTGCTTTAGACAAAGAAACTACTTTTATCTTCTAAGGCTTTTCCCTCTATAAAAATCCTTGAAATACAGTCTCAAACAAAAAGCAGTTAATGCCTGCTTCTAAAATGTACAGAAATGTGAGACTCGTAAGCTCCCAACAGTGCTTGAATGTAGGCAGATTAACACAAGGACAAGGGATAAAAACAGTAAGGTTTTGAGTATAACTAGGAAGATGGGGACTATTAGCAGTAGTGATAGAGAAAAAGAAGACAAAATAAATTGTAGTGCCAGTCATTTCTTATTAAGTCTGAGGTGCTCCATAAATATACGTTGAAAATATGACATTAGAGTTGAAACTTTGGATATATATTTGAATATTACTCCACAGAGCTATTTGAAGAAGTCATCAGAGTCCACAAAATTAAGAGAAAAAGAGACAAGTGAAAGAAAGCGTTATGGTATCACCTGAACAAACTTCGTAGCTAGGAGGCAAGGTAGGAAAAAGAAGGAAAAGCAAAAGCAAATGGGAAATAATGTTTTAGAAGCTAAATGAAAAAGCTGTTTTACTAACCCACTGGTACTATCACTGGCAGTTTCAAGAACTGAAAAAAGAAAATAAGAGCAGTACACATGTGCTCTTTTAGTACTCAATCTTTTTTTTTAAAAGATTTTATTTACTTATTTGTCAGAGAGAGAGGGAGCACAAGCAGGGGGAGCAGCAGGCTCCCCGCTGAGCAAGGAGCCCAACTCAGGACTTGATTCCAGGACCCCGAGATCATGACCTGAGCCGAAGGCAGACGCTTAACCGACTGAGCCACCCAGGTGTCCCAGTACTCAGTCTTTTATGCATGGGGATACATATATTTATTAAATATTTAAGTTTGCTGAAGAAACCAGAAAAGATGAATAAGTCTGATTTCGGGGAATAAAGGAATAAACAGGGCCACTGGAAGCCAGGATGGTAGACATAATTGATAAGTGATGAGTAGAGAAAGTTGTTGGGACAATTAATTTTTAGGGTAATGGGATTTGTAAGGGAAAAGCCTTAGAAGATAAAACTATATTAATACTAGTCTTTTTGTTTTTGTTCTGTTGTTTTGTTTTTCTTTTTGAAGAAATGGAGAGACTCATTAATGATTCTAATAGGAATAGAGTTTCACAAGACAGAGGGGTTGATTGATAATGTAAAATCTCAAAAGAGAGAGAAAAGGATGGAGTCAAGAACACGGGATGTTTACCTTAGAAGAGGCAGGACACATTAACATGCAATGATATTTCTAGGTGGAAACAAGAGAACCAAAAGGAGCCTGAAACATATGGTCTCTATTTTTGCAGTAAGATAGGCAATGAGATCATAAAGATGGAAATTTTAAGGGTGGGAAAGGCAGGGGAAGGAATTTATATTTATTTATTGAATAATCTGTGGTTAATCATCCCATTTTATTGATGTTAAGCGTATATGTCAGATTGCATTTTTGCCTAAAGTCACAGAAGACATGAACAGACATTTCTCCAAAGAAGACATACAAATGGCCAGCAGACACATGAAAAAATGCTCAACATCACTCGGCATCAGGGAAATACAAATCAAAACCACAATGAGATACCACCTCACAGAAGTCAGAATGGCTAAAATTAACAAGTCAGGAAACAACAAATGTTGGCAAGGATGCAGAGAAAGGGGAACCCTCCTATACAGTTGGTGGGAATGCAAGCTGGTGCAGCCACTCTGGAAAACAGCATGGAGGTTCTTCAAAAAGTTAAAAATAGGGCTACCTTATGACCCAGCAATTGAACTACTAGGTATTTACCCAAAGGATACAAATGTAGTGATCTGAAGGGGTATCTGCCCCCCAATGTTTATAGCAGCAATGTCTACAATTGCCAAACTATGGAAAGAGCCCAGATGTCCATCAGCAGATGAATGGATAAAGAAGATGCATGTATAAACAAGGGAATACTACCCAGCCATCAAAAAGAATGAAATCTTGCCATTTGCAATGACATGTTTGGAACTGCAGGGTATTATGCTAAGCAAAATAAGTCAGTCAGAGAAAGATAAATGCCATATGATTTCACTCATATGTTGAATTTAAGAAACAAAACAGATGAACATAGGGGAAAGGAAGGAAAAATAAAGTAAGATAAAAACAGAGAGGGAGGCAAACCATAAGAGACTCTTAATTATGGGAAACAAACTGAGGGTTGCTGGAGGGGAGGCGGGTGGGGGGGACGGGGTAACTGGGTGATGGGCAGTGAGGGCAATTGATGTAATGAGCACTGGGTGTTGTATGCAACTGATGGATCACTAAAATTCTATCCCTGAAACTAATAATACACTATATGTTAACTATCTTGAATTTAAATTAAAAATTTTTTAAAAAAATAATTGTACTGCCAGTTTTTTGTCATAGGGTGACTTTCTGGGCATCACAGCTAGCTTGTAAACAAATCATTTGGATGGCCCAGTTTGTTACATTAACTAAAAGCCAAGTCTAAAGCATAGGTAGATAGATATAGGTATGTACACACACTATATTTATATACAAAACCACTTTCTATTCACCCAAATTCCTAAATCATACAATATTTTTAAAAATAATTCCAAGCATTTGGAAACAAGAAAAAAGTCACTTTGCTATACAAAGGAGACTGTGCATAATGTGTTTTAAAGTGAGATGGAAGAAATGAAATTTGATCTTTGAGATTAAAAATAATTCAGTATGAATCTATATTGAATTATTCTGAATGACTAGTATATTTTGCACATTCCTACACAAATTTTTATTGCTTAGTTTATCTTCATTTTAGATTCCTCTTACTTTAATTTTGATATCTCTGGAATTTAAGTCTGGGAAACTATTTCATCTTCTCTAGCCCTACCTTTTCCAGGATTGGCATTCTTTTTTTCATCTGCAGAATTCCTGTCCCATTTTTCACAACTCAAACCATAACTCGGTGTGGAGTATCCATGCGTCCCATCTCTATGGAAACCAAGATGTAAGCAGCACAAAGATTATTTTATTAGAAAGTCCACTAGAGCAGAAGAGCCAGTGCACACAATTTACTTTCAGCAGGTTTAACCTGGAAAGAATGTTTGCCTCTGTTGAGTTTCTGCAGGCAAATGGACAGCCCCTGAATGTTCCAAACAAAACAAAACAAAACAAAAACCAGGTGGTAAGACTGTGTTGGAGTTCTCATGTGCTTATGTTCAGAAAACAGAAGGTTGGTGCTTCTCTAAGTGTTAATACAGCATAACAATTCCTGCCCAAGTTTGACAATCCAATCATTTTAAACCTCTGTATCATCATCATCCTCATCATCCTCATCATCATCATCAAAGCATGATTAGAAATAGTATAAAATACTATTTCTTCACAAGAAATTTTTTACAATCTCTGTGGAAATGGATAAAAGTGGTTCCATCATTCCCTCTCCCCCTGGGACAGGGGATTTAGGCACACCAAAGGAATTCAGAGAGTTCTTTGAAGCAAGTGTGAAAATCACAATGATCAAATGGGTATTAAGGAGGGCACGTTCTGCATGGAGCACTGGGTGTTATACGCAAACAATGAATCATGGAACACTACATCAAAAACTAATGATGTACTGTATGGTGACTAACATAATAAAATAAAATAAAATTTAAAAAAAGAAAGAAAGATACAAACATATTACTTCAGGAAAAAGGCAGCATGATATAATAAAGTATCATTAGTTAAAAACTTGAAGCTACTTTCAAGGTACTACTGATAAATTGCTATAATTTGACAATTTATCCAATCTGTATTTCATCTGCATACCTGTAAAATTAAGACTTTCAAACACATATACACATGCAGGTGTTACAGAACAAGTATTCAGTGAGTGTCTAAATGTGAAATTTTAGACTTTCAGTTTTATTATCTTCATAGCATAGCACAATGTATATTGAACGAGTTAATAAATCAATACACAGAATTAACATGGGTTAGTTTTAATCATATTTAGAACAGACATCATTTCCATAAAATTTTTAAAGATGGAGCTGTACATCCATTATCCCTAAATCTCTGTGTGACTTATGTCCCAATTTCAATATTAGCTCTTCAGCCTTGAGTGTTAAGGATTGCTCTCTCCTCTGGTCCTCTCTCTAAATGTCACAGCTATTTCTGGCAGGTAAGACAACTGCTTTGGTTAGTGTGAACACACACCACTGAGGAGTGCAAGGCACCTGAGAGCGAAGGCTGCTAAAAGAGGGAAATAACTCAGGGCAAAAAAGATAGGAAACTGAAAATATAACATCCATGCATTTGTCTACTTATAATCTAATTTACATGTCAGTCATTTTTAAAAGAATATAAGGTGTTTAGAAAATGTAGTGTTGCCTCGAGCTGCACTTAATATCATGGCCACTTAATACAAAGCAGTGTCCTTGCTTGGTATTACACAGGACAATTCAGAATTGAGAGCTCAATCTCTAAGGATGGTTTATATACTCTGTATCTTGAGGCACACCAAGGAGAGAGTTTATCATTTTTCAGAAAACACTGCCATTATTCAAGTTAGAGAGAGGGCTGATGAAAGACTTTTCAAAGATTTAGAGAGATCATGAAGGCAAGCTGGCTTTTAACAAAAACAAAATATGCTTATGCAGTTTCTGACTGAATTTTTAAAGTCCAGAAACTCATCCAAAGACAAGATTTTTTTAATTGCAATGGGGAAAAACTGAATATTATCTGGACTATCAATTGTGAAATTAAACAAAAGGGAAATTTTGCTAATGGGCGGATTTAATATTCATGAATGTGATGGTTCAGCATTTTCTCTAATGTTTCCCACAGCAAGACCACTAATTAATGATCAGCTATACAAATGGAACATATCATTGTCCGATACTATTTTTTTCTTTGCCAAGAGTTAATACTTCTTATTTTGAATATGTTTTATTATTCCACTCCACGTTTCCCTATTCCTACCCAATCATTACTTGATTTTCTTTTCATTAAGTCTTCTTATTCTCACTACAGGGTTTTTTTTTAAAGCCTGGTTTACTATCTTGCAATCCACCAGCTGTGAATTGAGTAATGTTGTTATTTCCAAGGATCCATCTGACGTTAGCTGACTTTATGAAGCATAAGCATCAACATGAAAGACAAGACTTTTAAAATAAAATGCCTGAATCAAATGAGAGGTCAAATTTTGCAGAGTGTTTTGTGTCTTGAAAGTCTTCCTGCTGTAATTATCTGAAGCCCTTGGCTAGATAATTATTAAGGGACTCTTGCAATTGTCCCTTTTCTCCACACAGATCACCACATTAATTAAGAGACAATCACTAGAGACAGGTTGCTGTTCTGCATCTTTAAGTATTTTTAGGTCTTCATTTCCAAAAGAGAAAAAATACATTAAGAAAAAGATTGCTTCTCAGCCACATTTTCTGATATACAGATATTCTCAAAAAGGTCTCTGGAATGTACCTTAATCTTACTTCTGCACATTTTTAAAAGGAGGTCATTATGAATTTCGCACATATTTTATAACCTATAGTGTACTTATCTAATCTGATTTCACCTGAGCTAGTAAAGAAATATGAATCAGGTGCTTGTTGTGATCAAGGTGCTAAAGTTATATTTACACTAGATCACCACCTTAAGATGTGAAAGCTTAGTGAGACAAGAAGCAAACTGATGATTCATTAGCCTAAGAGCAGTACAAAACTACCTTTGGGGGCCTTCCCGGGGTTAATGTAGCGAGCAGAGAACCTGGCTCTCGGTTACAGGAATGCCAATCAAAGCTGGCCCTAGTCTTTGGAGTATGTCTTATTACAATGTGCTGTGTTAAAATAAAAATGCAAACAAAAGCAAGCAAACTGAGTGATAAGAACTTCAGTTTCCTCGCCAATTTCCTTAATTACCTTTTTCTAAGACCAGCTTTCATGCCAACTAGAAGAGAAGGGATCTAAGAGGAGTGACCTAAAGTCTTCATCATCCCCATATTCTTAGATCCTAGAACAGCATATGCACCTAGTAAATACTTTGTAAATAATCATTGGTTAACTGTACTTCTATAAGTTTTTCCATGATATCCTCTGTCAGAGCCAATCTCTTTGCTATGTGCCTTGCTAAACACCTTCCCTATAGAAACACTTTCCCCTAGTTCAGCATAAACTATCATGAGATTATTGGTGTAGGCCGGAGTCCTTTGCTGGGGAGTAAGTTCTTCAGAGCAGGGATAAAATCATATTTTCATCTTTATCTTCTACAGTTCTTTGCCCAGTGCCTAGCAAATAATGCCAAGTAAAAAATATGAAACCGAATAAATATATATAAGGACACCAGTGGAGAAAACAGAAAATTAAGAGTTATTAAAAAAATAATTAAATTGTGTAAAATAGGAATCCCTTGGTGATTTATAGCAGAAATTAGGATTCAGATCCAAGTAAAAAAAAAAGATACTATTGCCCCATAAAGATATGATTTGTTGTAAGATAGGTAAAAATATATATTGTTTGATATTAAGTGCTTACACTAAATTTAATATTTTAATTCATTTACTTTTTATGTGTAAGTACTTATAGTACATTAAGGTCAATATGCATGCCTGTCACCTGAGGTACTCATTATAAATGCAGATTCCCAAGCTTTGAGCATTAATTACTGAATCAGAATCTTTGGGGGGCTAACAACAAGAATTTGAATTTTAAAAATAAGCTCTTTGGATGATTTGTAGAGATTAAAAGTGACTCTTCGTTTTTTATTTGCTATTGCAAAATTTTACACGTGCATTGACTAGTAAGTTTCCTTTCTCTGAGAAAAGATTTTTTTCTCTGGGGAAAATATAAACATAATTGGCTTTTCTGAGAGCACATATTTCTAGAAAAGCCTTGATCCCAGTGACAATATCATCCAAAGCAATGAGAGTGGCCTCTACCCCTTTGCCCTTACTCCCCTGCAGAAGGAGCCCCCCAAATCCAATTACAGATGGTCCATTTTCTATTCCTGGTGCTATCAATGGGACTCCCACCTCAGCTTAGGATTCTGGATAAAGAAGGAATGCATCAATTGTAAAGTACTTGATAATGAAAAAAAAAAACTCATCTTTCAGAATTACAAAAAATGAATGAGTATAACCAATGTTTAAATTTAAAGTGTCTTGATTATAGAATGAAACTTACAGAATGAAATAGAATTATAGATAATAAAGGTAGCTAATATTTTTTTGAAGATTTACTACTTGTTAGATACTCACTGGGTGAGTTCTCATAACCTTAGGATGTAGGTACTAAGAGGAGGTCCACTCTACAAACATAACTAATTTACCCCAATTCAGTCAGCTTATAGGAAGTGGAACCAGGAATGTTGGAAATTATGGAAACTATGCTCTCAAATACCAGGCCACATCGCCTCTCAAAGCATGACTGGATATGTGGGGAGGGGGGTGTTTAGGGATACACACATACCAGCGTGCTATTTATATTTAATCTGTCTACCAATGTTTACATTCATGGTTGGAGTTCCAGGCAAATGAGAAAATATTTGTACCTTTGAAACCACTAAAATTTTAGTAGGATTCATTAACAGTCTCTACCCCCTGTGTATTTCTGCAGTACCTTTAAAGTTTAACAGGTGGGAACTTTTATATGAATCAAACACAAGTACAAACAACATGGAAGAAGAAACACTTTTTCCATTTAACATCCACTCATAAATCTCTAGTTTCCTTCGGATTTGAGTTTAAATCTTGCCCCATTTCTCAGAAATTGATCTCTTTTAACTGACTTCTATTAAAGAATTTAGAAAAAGAAAAAAGACTGAATACAATGCAAGTGATTGTTCTAATAATGTTTCATTCTCCCATTCTCTCTCTCTAGAGCATACCATCTGTTCTCAAATCATTTAATAACGGTCCTTCAGCATGCTTTCTTTAGTTAATATACAAGTACACAAATACACACACAAATACACTACAGACTAGAATGCCTTTTTTGGAGGGGTTTTGGGGCCTATGTGATATCTCTATTATTTAAAAATTTCATAGCACTTATGCTCATGGGAAATTTAAAGCTTGGGAACAAAGAAAAAAGATTACTATATATTTTAAAAAAATTTTTTTTAAACAGGCTTACCAATGATTAAATTATCTGAGAGAAAGGATCTGAGTTAGACTTTGCAATTAACTATTTGATTGGGGCCCAAATAATTTCGAGTTTTCTTTTTTTTTAAGATTTTATTTATTTATTTATTTATTTGCCAGAGAGAAAGGGAATGCACACAAGCAGGGGGAGCGGCAGGCAGCGGGACAATCAGACTCCCTGCTGAGCAGAGAGCCCGATGTGGGACTCCATCCCAGGACCCTGGGATCATGACCTGAGCCAAAGGCAGATGCTTAACCGACTGAGCCACCCAGATGTTCCCACTTTGGCGTTTTATGTTAAATTGTAGATGTTTGTTCAGTAGAAAACATAATTCCAAAAGTTCATTGATCAGTAAAATATCAACTAGTTTTGCAACTATAAGCCAATTCATTTTAGAATTCCTTTGACTGTTTCTATAAATCTTTATTCCTCAAATTCTCCTTCCAACCAGTCTTACTAGCTTCCTGGTTCCCGTATTAGTTGAATAAAATCTTTTACTCCTATCCATGTTACTTGTGTGTGAAAGACATTTTCTTACTTTTGAAACTATAATATATTATAGAAAGGCCAATTTCTAGGTTCACCTGAAGCATTGTTGAATTATTTTTTCCTCTTTTAGTTTTAACATTCCATATAATTTTAGATTACTTAAAAGCTCAGAAAATGTTTTATTTATAGTCTTCCTAAGTAATACAATCTGTTACCTAAATTAGATAAGTAAAATTCTTTGGAAACTTTCATACTTAAAAGTAAACACATAAAAAGGTAAGAACTATTTTTTAGATCTTTAAGTCCTACTCAATATACTTAGTAGAAACTCAACAAGAAGATTAGATGGTTTTGGTTTTTTTTTAAACATATATCCCATGGGGTGTTTCTATAAATTATTTTTATTTTTTTTTAAAGATTTTATTTGTTCATTTAACAGACAGAGAGGGAGAGCACAAGCAGGGAGAGGGGCAGAGGGAGAGGGAGAAGCAGGCTCCCCGCTGAGCAGGGAGCCCGACTCGGGACTCGATCCCAGAACTCTGGGATCGTGACCTGAGCTGAAGGCAGATGCTTAACCGACTGAGCCACCCAGGTGCCCCTCTATAAATTATTTTTTAAACTGATAAGAACAGATACTACACTTGATCTTAGCCAAAAGGCCGGGAAGCGATTATAAATTATTTTTTAAATAAATTATATTTTCTCTGTCATTTTGCTGTCCATTTGGAATGTATTATGTACTTTGGTGTTTTCAGAGAAAGCATGTATCCTATTCCAAGCATCTTTTCCACAGAGCACAGGTAAAAATATGCCAAAATATGAACAAGAACAATGGCCAGTCATCCAATGAGGTGGCTCCAGAAGGGCAAAAGCCAGAGGATCTAAGGCAGTGAAGGGTTCTGACCACTGAGGAAGCCCCGGGGAAGTGCCTGCTCCATTTCCTTTTTCAAAAGCTTTTTATATAGAACATCAGTCAGCTTTCCTATAGAGATGAGATCAACTCCCTAGACAACTACATGTCCTCCCCCTCCCCCATCTCCAGTCTACATGCAGACCCACAGAGATTAATTAACACTTGCTCCAGGAAGAAACACAGACAATAGCATCCGATACTGGAATAGTCCTTTTGAGTAAGTATAAAACTTACAGAGGAGGAGGGAGATGTTTTGAGAGAAGAAAAAAAAGCACTGGATTTTATTGCATAAAGCCAAAGAAATTTGTATCTGTGATAAAAGTATGAAGAAAACATACATTTTTTTGAAAAAAAAAAAAAACAACCAACAATGAAATTTTGTCCTGATAATCTACTGTTTTTGTGTCAGTGGTCTGTTTCTTAAGAGGCTTGTGTAAAATGAACAACTGTAACTAAAACATTACTATTATGGCATGTGGGAGAGATCGGAGAACCTTCAACACATGGACGGTTGTGATGCACAGGTAGACACACACTTATAAAGGCACAAAGAGAGTGGTATTCCTGTTCAGTATGGTATACAGCATTTTATGAAATACAGTTATAAGTATAGTTTATTTCTTTCAAAATATAATACAGTCAGATTTTAAAAAGCTCTACTCCAAGATGGATACTTAACAATTTAAACTCAGGATTCCTTGTTTTTTTGAAGAAATTTATGGAAACAAATTCTTTTGAGAACATGGCTGAATCCGAGCCATTTCAATAAGCAGATTCCACATTTACTTTTGAATGAGAACTCTGGAAGCTGTCAGGACCTACCAGTTGCAATTTTTCTACTACAGAGTTATTTTCTTTAAAGAAATGAGAAGTGTTTTATGGACATTACTTAACAATTTCTTCTCATAGCATTCCAGGAAGACAAAAAATGTGCACACATTAACTCAACAAGCATTGGGATGTTTCTCCCTAATAAATTTCATTCATGCAATAAATCCCACCTTTAGCAACATTCCCCAATAAACCTTAATATTCATAAGCTCATGCATGTTCAAATTTGTATTAAGAGATTTTTACATTGTGAAAATGTGTATATAAGCGTTCTGTGACCAAAAACATCACCAGTTTTATTGTTGCTGTTCTGTTTTTAAAAACCTTGTTTCTTACACATTTTTGGTCATAAATCATAAGTGACATAAATAGGGCAATGTTAATCCCTTTTGAATAAAATTTAACTGCCTTGCCACAAGTCTATACATAAATCCTTTTGACTGTGACTTATATGATCTGGAATCGTTCTTATCTCCAGCCTCTGTGTCTTCCTTTCTCTCTCAGACTTGCTCTAGCTAGACTCTCTCTCAGACTAGTCTAGTTAGTCTAGTCTCTTTCATGCCTTTAAAACCACCAGATTCTCCTTCTCACGTAAGTTTGCTCTGCCTTCTGTCCTGCATTTCCATCACCCCACCCCCAGTTTTTTTTTCTCTCTCTCTCTCTCATCACAGGTTCGGCTCCTCCTCTCCCTTCCCATCTCAATTTAAATGTGACCTTCCTGTATAAACTTTCCATAAACTGGATTGTCTGAAACCAAGTGTCTAATGGGCTTCTATTTTCATTATGTGCTCAAAGTATCTATTTTATGATGCTTTGTTAAAAATAAATAAATAAAAAAAAGGGAAGGGAGGTGATCTCCAGAGAATGGAAGTGTTGGTATAGAGGTGCAAGAGGGGAAACAGTGGTCTGTTCCCCAGCCTGGCTCTTGGGAGCTTAAGAAGGAAGAGAGAGAAGACCACAGCAAATGCTGAAGGCACTGTTTTGATTGAGATCACAAGACACAGGAAGCAAGGTCAGGGGCAAGGGTGGCAGTGGAAGGATTCCTCTCTTAGTAACTTGAGGGCAGCAGATTTCAAAAAGCAAAGCAAAGCAGATAAAAGTGAGCAGACTTGTTCTTGAGCACATGTGAGATACCCTTGGAGATTCCAATAAATCAGTTGGGAGGCCAAGGGGAGGCTCAGGCCCTGCAGATGGAGTTCCGCAATGGAGGGGAATCATGTTTATCCTCTGGCTGTCAGATCTGAAGTTACTTGGGTTAAGTAAGTGACCCCTGGGATGGTAACAGCCAGCGATTATCAGCAGTTGCGGATCCGTTTCTATACTAAGGCAGATAACAGCATGCAGGAATTATCAAAAGCCACAAATCAATCCCAGTGTCTTGTCATGCATCCACATAGCACTTCTCCCTTTCCTCACAGCTACTTAATGGATACTGGCAAGGCGTCAAAAAGACAAACTAAGAAGCAAGGACAAATGATGCTCCCCAATTTAAGGTGAGTCATCAGTCAGGCTTGTTATCTCAGGGAATTTAGTCTGTTTTTTAGCTGGGTTTATTTTAGTACAGCCATAAATCTAGCTGTAATTAGTCTCTACGTCCAATGACTCAATACATTTAAGCATTTCACTTGACTCTCAACCGTGAAAAATTGCAACTGATTTGACAATACTAATATGCTCTCACTGGCATGCATGTGATACTATCGGGACACGTGCTTCCAGGGTCTTCTTCTTTCTTGTGATATTCATGGACTATCATGAACCATCTTCTCTCTCCTACTTCCCTATGGATCTAGCAGGATGCATTCGAGAGGAAAGTGATTATAGTAGAGTTTATGGCCAGTGGTTAGATTCTTCCCCCACCCCAGTATGAAACCAATAGGTTTATATGGAAACTGAACAGAGCATGGGAACTTTTTCTTCTTTTTTAGGCTTATCTACTTGAAATGTTACCTTAGTTAATGAAAACTATATGTTCTATAATATTGATAAAGATTATTTATAAAATTGATAAAGATTATTTTTAACTGAGATATAACAGGCAAGTTGCTGTTATAATCGCTAGGATTACCGTTTAAAACAAATAGGTAAATGTAATTTTTTAATCTGGAATCAAGTTAAAGCAAATTATGCTTTATATTAAATCACATTTAACAAGTCTTAAAAGTAATAGTAAACGTTTCTAAACTTAAAAAAATGTATTTGATACCTTGTGGCTATTCCTGCACATGTTCAAGATTTTCACTTGTCCAAGGGTTTTTATTCACCCACAGAATCAAAATATCAAGGCTTAATAAGGTTTCATCAAGTGCTAATATAACATCTAAGTTTGTATTAATTAACTTGTAAAGGAGATAATAATGACATTCAAAGGAAGAGGCATCATCTGTGGACAGCTCCATTTCCATATTTCAAGAAAACTATTAAAACATTTATAGCACTGGGAGTGACTCATGGGTTTGTGTGCTCACTTGCGTGGCCATCCTGTGTAACAGTGGGAGGTTTACAGTGATAAAGTTCAGCCAGCCATTTCGTCTCCAACTGGGGCTCAGGCAAGTGTACTTTACGGTTCTGATAAAAATTTTAAAAAACCAAACCAAACAAAAAACAGTGCACTATTTGTCAGCCCAT
Source organism: Phoca vitulina (assembly GCF_004348235.1). Lineage (NCBI taxonomy): Eukaryota > Metazoa > Chordata > Mammalia > Carnivora > Phocidae > Phoca > Phoca vitulina. The sequence continues at coordinate 67,692,393 of NW_022589706.1, forward strand.
GTTAAAAATTATTCAGCGGACCTAAAAAGTCACTGATTTTGAAAGTAAAAAGGCACAAATATATAAATGCAAAGTAAATTATTGAAGGATTTTAAAGGCTTGTTCTAAACATAATTATCATAAAATGCAAATAGAAAATAACTCTCAGCCTATATTGGTTATTATATTTTCATTTCATCAGTTCCACTAAGGCAAATATATGACTTTTTTAAATACCAAAAAAAAAAAACTTTCATAAAGTATACTCTATATGACTACTGGGTAAGACTGTTTATGATTATTAGCATGGGAAAAATATAAGCACTTAGATACTTTTCATAACTTCAAATTATTAAATATATTTAACAAAAGAGAAACCTTATTTTATCAATAGTTTGAAATCTTCAATACATCTATAACCCCAAAACATGCAATGCTAATTTCTCCTGAAAATAAGAGCTTTAAAATAATTTAAGCTTAATATTCTCCTAACCTGCTTTGTGAAACTTAAGATAAAATATAGTCCTTCAGAACTCCTGACAAAAGGGGATAGAAAAGAAATAAAGATGTTTATAGTATTTAGGGAAAGTTGAAAGGTGGCCTTTGTCATATTTTCTTTACATTGTAAAAGAGTAAATGGTAGTTTTCTAGGGAGCCTGTGAAATTGCTAAAACTGAATGTTTGGATGTACATGTAGAATGTGGAGTTATATTCTTTAATATTTTCAAAGGAAAACTGAAAGCAATTTTTTAGAAAGTATCCAACTCTAAATGAATATTATAAGAAACCTAAACTTATAAGAATAATATATTTCAAAAGGCCTAGATGACATACAATATAAAAATAACTATAAATAGTACATTTATTTTCATTTTAAGTGCAGTTGTCTAGGATTTCAAGCACCCTTCTCTCTTTGACCTATTTTCATGTTCAGCAAATGGGTAAGCAAAAAATTAAGTGGAATAATTGGAAAGAACCATTAAATAAATCAGCATCTGATAACCTAAACAATAGTAATACGAGATAGAAATTTCATGAATTATTGGGCTTATTAATGGCCTAATGTTCTAATAATAAACATAATGGTTTATTCAACTAATTGCAGCTGTCATTCTTAGAGGCTATTAACAACTTAAGAGAGTGAATTACACCCAAATAAAGGGTATATTTGTATAGATATTTGTTCTTATTACTAGCCATTTATTCACTAATATCTCTTATTTACTTATTTACTTAATGAGGGGGGAGCAGTGAGGGGAAAGAGACAAGCAGGCTCCCTGCTGAGCAGGAAGCCAGAGGTGGGCTCTATCCCAGGACCCTGAGATCATGACCTGAGCAGAAGTCAGATGTTTAACTGACTGAGCCACCCAGGGGCCCCTCACTAATATCTTTTAGGCACCAATTACGAAGATGGCTAGAAATATAAATTCTGTGTATACAAAAAGAGAACCAGCTGGTCATTTAATAAAATCAGGTATATAATGCCAAAAAACAATTTTTATCTGGGTGCTAAGGCAATCTGGACTGGACGAATCTATTTCTTGTTGGAGCCATGTCAGCTTATAGTTTCAAACACATTTACACTGTAAGTTGGTTTATTACTTTTCACCCCTAGTGTCTTAAACACACTATATACACTTGCAGCAGTATAAGACATTTTTGATGGAAGGAGAAAGATTAAAACATAGATGTTTATTTCAGAGATGCTGAAATGGTTTATAAAAACTCTGTGACTATAAGGAATACATACATAATGCAATGTATCAGGAAATGTGAGCCCTACCATGGGTGGCCTTTGGCTGTACTTTAACAATGATTAAAATATTCAAAGATGATTATGAAAGAGAGGTCTTGGAAGCCACAGAAAATAACTGATGTTTAATGCTGTTCTGTGGACCAGTAGCAATAGATGAGAGCACAAACACATTTATCCCAGAAAAAGAATATTATCTAACCATCAGAGTTCAAGTGGATTCAGCATAAGTGAGCAAAGCATGAAACAGATTTGCAGTGAAAAACAGTGATGTTCAAGTGCCTAGTCTCAGGTTCTCGCTCATTTCCTTTCCATCAGCTAATTTGTTTGATATCTAGTCTTTTTATGATGCAGTATGTAAAAAAAAAAAGTCATTATTACAGAAGTTTTAAACATACGTTGCACATTAATTGTGCTCATATAATCACAAACAAGCAGGCAAACACTTCACTGAGCTTTATCAACTTCTCTGCCTACACTTCCACATTGGTTTTGTGAATTTTGGTGTAACCTACATTGAGAATGACTCCCTCTATTTAGGGCCCCAGGAAATAAATAATGCTGATTTAACTGGGACTTTTTGTATCTTCTCTTAGAGTAAGAAAATTTAATCAATAATCTACCTTTTGAGGAATCCATTTAGAAACATGTATAAAAAAAGCATGCTATATACTTTGGCGTTCTTTCTTATGAGAGAAAAAAAGACAAAACTGAGATCCACACAGGGGAAACAATCCAATTTACAGACCTGTCTATTTATATGTTTCCAGACTTACAACTGAACAGTACTCTTTTTAAAAGTGTTTAAGTGTTTTTATTTATAATGCAGCTCCTTTCTCTACAAGAAGCTATTTTATACATGCATACTATCATCATTTCCATTACTTATAGTTACATATATCTCCCATTTAATTTATCCTTTTAACCCTATTTTATTTATTTGCTAATATTTTAGTATAATTATGTTTAGTGTAATTAATAAAACATGAAAATACAAACTACTACCATTAGGAAGGAAATACTTAAGATCTTAAACTCTTTCATGCAAAGGAAGATAGTGGTTTGCCAAGAACCACAAGCTTTTTAAACTTGACTTTTATCTGTGCCAGCTGCAGGTTCAAAAGAAAACCATTTGAAGTGAAGAGATGGCAGTTGTCTGGTGGATTATTCTTCCTCATGCCACTTTACCTAGAAGTGTTGCCTTTCCTTATAAAACCCTAATAACAGACAAACACCATGAACCTGGGTAGGCACAGCCAGTCACTATCTTAAGGTCCACTTGGTATGAGGTATACACACAGAGGACTAAAAGGGTCATGTGAACAGTATGGTCCCACTGGCTGGGAGTCAGAGTGGATATGTGTCTGAATATGGTCTGGAACAAAAGGACAAGTATTAGAGGAACTCCTAAAATTACATCTATTATTTAGGAACTGGGTCAAGAAAGAATATAATTACATATCTACTATATTCACATGGCGCTCATTCATCAGAGAGCTCTTCTAAGAAAACAGATGACAGTGCATAAAAATAAATGCTATTTCCTTCTCAACTCCAAAGTACATTAAACTTGACATGGGATATTTTCTAGATAAAAAGCAGTTATATAATCTAATATCAGCTTTAATTTCTCAAATATCCATTTTCTGCTATAAGAAATGGACAAAGCCATTTGTATTCATGCACATTTGTTGTATCTTATTCTTTGTTTTTCATTTAGATAAATAGGCTTTTATACCCGAGGTGCTACGGGAAATCCCAAAGCTCAGAAAATCACTAACAAGGTTGGAAGGAACTGACCATTATGAAAGCTGAAGCATGCAGCTCCTGCGAACGTGGCTCAGTGCTTGTGTCACAGGGTCATCGGTGGAGCGGCTGTTCAACAAGTTCTATTGGAACTGGAGTCTCACATCCTAAATCTGAAACATCTACTCTTAATAAAGATGGTAACTTCAGGCCTTGCAAAAAACAAACAAAAATCTTGTCCTCAAATGTTATTTTTTAAATGAATTAACCCTTTGTCTTTCCTCAGACATTTTCTTTTCTTTTTTTAGTATCTTCAATAATATTTCAAGGGTTAGTCAGTGTAAACTCTAGGCTAAATACAATGCCTTGTATATTGTAGGCATTCAACTAATATGCTTTCACTAAATAAGTGAAGGATGAATGGAAAATATCATTGAATTTAAAATGGGTTTAGAGACCATCTCTAAATTAGCTGAATTATGCAGGATTAGCACACTGATATATTTTCACTAATAAATTTCATATTTTCATTAAGGAAAGGTGGTATTGGAGAGTTATATAATTGGTAGAAGAATTATCTATAGCTTCTAAACATACTCAGAGATCATGAGTTTTCCTAACATGTAACTTTTTTTTTTTTAAAGATTATTTATTTATTTATTTGACAGAGAGAGAGAGAGTGAGAGCCAGAACACAAGCAGGGGGAGTGGGAGAGGGAGAAGCAGGCTTCCCGCCGAGCAGGGAGCCCGATGCGGGGCTCGATCCCAGGACCCTGAGCCAAAGGCAGACGCTTAACGACTGAGCCACCCAGGCGTCCCAAGAGTGAAATTATGATTATAAAAATCAGCAGACCCAAACAAATAAATGAATCTTTCAGTAAAGTTTATGGATACAAAAAGGCATTCAACTTTTAAAAATCCCACTCTATAAAATCAAATGGAAAATGGTAACAGGACCAAAGCTAGTAACATAATTGCTGCCTAACTACAAGCTAATTTAATAGTTATGCTGAAACCAGTATGTTATCTCTTTTAAGATAAATAATATTTATACACCTTACTATACAGAACTATCTTCAACATGATCATACCATTGAGGAAAAAGCAAATGGAAAGATATAAAAGTTCTCACTTATTTAGTCCCAACAGATATTATTTCATTGATATTGGATTTCCATATACATACAGGTAGAATATTAACATTCCTTGCTTCTCAGTTTCACTGACAATCAAATTGCACAAATTATTTTCTGTGGTATCCAGAGATTGTATTGTTAATTGGCATCATTAACATTTTGAAATTGAGCACTAGCTGAAGGCTTGATTGGACATTGATAAGTCATGTACTTGATCTCTAAAGAGATGGAATTCATCTCTTAAAAGGCTTTATCCTTACGTTGCCTGTCACAAATTTGGAACCCATTTCTTTTAATTTGCAAGCTTTATTTTTATATTGGAAACAAGCTATAATTTTAATAATTAGAAGATGATTTGAAATGCAATGCTATCCATGGCTGCCTCTTATCCTTTGGGTTTCTTATAGATCTTTTTTAGGGATAAGAATTATGTAGAAACCAGATGCTACAATTGCCCTAATTTTTAAATCCCAAATTTCTCATTTCCATTTTGGCAAAAGAAGTCAAAAAACATGAATAGCTCTTTTTTTTTTAAGATTTATTTATTTATTTTAGAGAGAGAGAGAGAGAGCAGGGGGAGGGGCAGTGGGAGAGGAAGAGAATCCTCAAGCAGACTCCCCGCTGAGCACGGAGTCCAAAGTGGGGCTCGATCCCAGGACCCTGAGATCATGACCTGAGCCAAAATCAAGAGTCAGATGCTTAACCAACTGAGCCACCCAGGAGCTCCATGAATAGCCTTTTTGATCTGTCTTTCCCCTACACTAGTTCCTGCAAGACCTGTGGCTTCATTCTTTCTGCTATTGCAGGCTCACACTCTGCAGTCTTCATTTATTCTTGCCATCACTACCTTCAATCATCCTGTAGCCAATTCTTTCCAGGTCATTCTCTAACCTTTGTTTTATAGCCATAGATCTATACCTAACAGACTATTTTAAACATGAATCAAGAGTCTTCCCTTTATAATAACACCACCACTGAATCTGTAATTGTTATGCTAAACACTTACTTAACATTGAACAAATTTACTATGCCCAATGCTTTATTTAAATCCTGTGAAGTGGTAGTAACTTTTATCCTCATCTCACACAAGAAGAAACTGAGGCACAGACAGATTAAACATCTTACCCAACATCTCATAGTTGGCAAATGGTCTGTGTAACAGTAAAGATCAAGCTTTCACCCACTATATTATAAGGCTTCTTGTGTTGTCACTGTAAACCTTTCATTACATGGTCTTTACATTTGGGATCTTCAACTTCAGATTTATTTATCGTGCAGTCATGACTCTAGGTTTTCACTTGCATTGGAAGTCAACTGCTAGAAGATTAGTCTGAAGAAAATAAAGTGAGGCCATAGAGTACCTGGATGCATTAGTAAGAAGTCTGGACTTTATTGTACATGCGGTGAGTAATCATAGGAGGGTTGTAGCTGGGATTATGCACAATTGTATTTGTGGAGAGTTTTAGCTAGAGACTAGTGGAGAGATGAGGAGGCCTGCACTACATGAATGTTGATAAACTTGGGAGGAAAGACAGAATCAGAACGTATTTGGAAATGTAATATGTTGAAACAAACAGGATTTAAATGGCTCCTTATATGTCCAAGTAAAGCTCCCCTTTGCACTGATGCAGCACTACAGCCCCAGAGAGGCTTCCCAAATCCAGACGACAGCTTATCATGGCTATGCTTTTAGAATGTAAAGCGATCTATAACTTACTAATACATGCACACACAAGTCCTATATAATTAAAATTATAACACACTTACCTATTTGCAAAAATAAAATAGGTATCGTAACTCTTTACATCTCCTACTTCAGTGGGAAAGCTCGTTTTAAAATATGTCTTTTTTAGTTTTACTTCTGAAATCCTGTGATAAGCCATGCTTCATGACAGACAGGTTAGGCCAGGTTAGGAGGACCCTGGAGTCCCATAATACTCAACTAGGCCCATCCCCGACTAAGTCAAGACAATAACAAGGAATTAAGTAAAAAGCAAAACAGGGTAAAAAAAATAAGAAAATCCCCCCAAATTATGTACCTGAGTTTATTTGTCCAGACACAAACAAAAATTTCTGGAATGGCCCACCAAAAACACTAGTTTTATTAGGATGAAATATGTATTTTTGATTAAAAATATATAGTTTGTTTGAAACATGGTTTTGATGAGGAGACGGATTTTCATTTTTTCACCCCATATGTTTATGGTTGGAAGAGTGGGGACAGCAGAAGATGGCAAAATAAGAAAAGGTAGCCCAATCAAGACGGGCACACAGTAGGTACTTTGCTGCGAAGAGCTGATAAGTGAAGAATGAAAGTCAAGGTGGTAGAGATTAGGGCTTTTATGCAAGTGACACACACAAATTGACTTGGTGAGGTGCTGATCTAAGTTGTGACTTTGACTCTGGTTCCTGACTTTGAATATTTTATTCTTATTTTATATAGAACCATATAATGAAAAATATACCACACACAGAATTCCTTGGCCTTAAAAATATCTCTACAAGTTCTAATAATTTAGATTGAATGAAGAGGACAATTGCTTCCACTTGGTTAGGCACCTGGACGGATCAGACTCTGGGGCTGGGGGGCGCAGGGGGTCTACCTCGTTTAGGAAATTTTTGCAGACAAATGAAAACTCTACCTCATCCCCCATCAAAGCTTCTGTATCTCAAGATGGAGGCAAGAAGGCTGACATCCAGAGTAGGAACTCAGATACGCCCTTTCATTTGAAGCTGACGTGGAATGGTCTTATCCTAAAAACACATGCCAAGCTCTCTTAAACAGACACATAATTATTTCCATCCCTGGATTTTAGAAATGTAACTTTGATAATCCCACTCTCCATTTCCAGAGCAGTAATAAAATCCAACACTCATTGGGTGTTCCATATGTGCCAGGCACATTTCTAAACAGTTAATAGGTGTTTGTTTGAGGTAAGTATTCCTACTGTCCTCCTTTTGGAAGATTTGAGAGAGAGGCAAAATGACTTGCCCACGGTGGCACAGTCGGTAAATGGGAAAGCAGAACTCTACATCGACACCAACCAGAGATCACTGTTCTCCTGTGTTCGCTCTATGCCACCTAAGAAATTAAAGCAAATTAAAAGTATGCCATGGACTATTAACCTGAAACAGGCAGGCAGAAGAAATCTCAGAAAAAAAATCGCAATATTTGACAGAACATTGTAAGTAGTTAAAGAACAGTTTGTATAAACAAAGTGGTCTTTTTATGAACTTTTCATGAGAAATTTTAAGTGTGTTTGGTTGTTATTTTCCCAAGTCTGTGACTGAAGGGCCTTTGTTCACTGAAATACTTCACATGCTTCCTCCGTCTGTTGTAGGGGCATTTATTTCTCTTCAGATACCACAGGCCCTACTGATATCCGTGTACTAAGTTTCTTTGTTTTGTTATATTTTGCCATTGTGAAACAGCATAGGAAACAGATATCTGTAACCATGCCATGCATAACTATAAATAAGTAATATTTTCATATTACATAACAGGAACTTATTATATATATATTATATATACTATGCTCGTTAATCTATAAAGTAAGATAAAATCACCATTTGAAGATAAAACAGTAAGTGGATACATTGGTGCTACAAAGTTTATGACTTGCTTGTCGCAAATAAATTTGGAGGCTGATATAGGGAGTATAATGGTTAAAAGCATGGGATTTCGAGTTTGACATGTCTGTGAATTCTAATTACTAGGTCTTTGGTCAAGCCAAATTGTTTAACTTCTCAAAATGCCTACATCCTATGTTACTGTGAAAAATAAATGAGATAATACACGTAAAAGCCATAACCAAGTGCCTGGTATTAGTAAGTGCTCAAGATACGTCAGTGATCATAATGATTTACTACCAACTCTTAATAAACAAAGAAGTTTAAAATACTGTGTTTCTGGGCGCCTGGGTGGCTCAGTTGGTTAAGCAACTGCCTTCGGCTCAGGTCATGATCCTGGAGTCCCTGGATCGAGTCCCGCATCGGGCTCCCTGCTCGGCAGGGAGTCTGCTTCTCCCTCTGACCCTCCCCCTCTCATGTGCTTGCTCTCTCTCATTCTCTCTCTCTCAAATAAATAAATAAAAAATCTTTAAAAAAAAAAAAAAAAATAAAATAAAATACTGTGTTTCTTAAAAAAAAAAAAAATACTGTGTTTCTTGGTGCGTCTGAGTGGCTCAGTTGGTTGAGCATCTGATTCTTGGTTTTGGCCCAGGTCATGAACTCAGGGTAGAGAGGCTGAGCCAAGCCCCATGTCAGGCTCCATGCTCAGTGTGGAGTCTGCCTGAGATCCTCTCTCTCTTCCCCTCCCCCTGCTCATGCTCTCTCTAGAATAAATAAACCTTTAAAAATAAAATAAAATACTGTGTTTCTTTGATTCAGTGACCCATAATTTTCCATATTTTTTTGGTTTCTACTATTGGGATACATTTCTAAAATTAGTACATATATTCTCCTCCTTGCCTGTCTCCCCAAGTTTTATTGGAGAGTATTATTAAATTAATAGTGTATCTTAGGAGTAGGTGTTAGATTCAAGACACACGGAAATCATATAATGTTGTATGTGCGGTTCAGTGGAGGAAATCAAAGGGCAATCAACCCAGAGATGAGAAGATACTACTGGTTGCTTTGAAGATTAACCCTCCAAAGCTGCTCTTTATTTTTTTACATCTCATCCAACAATGCTAATTCTGTCCCTTGTACATATCCTTATTAAATTCCTCAGCAATCATCTGCTCTATGACCAGCATAGTCCTAAATGTTAGAGATTCTGGGAAGAATGAGATGCTGTCCCTGGCCTACAGGATCTCAAAGTCTAGTAGGGGTAACAAACACATGAAGACATTCCTACATCGTAGTTGTCTATAGCAACAGACAAGGATTCAAGAAATGAAAATAATATGAAGGAAGAATTTGCTTGAGGAATTCTTATTGTATGTTTGAATGTAATTAAAGTGCCTAGCCACTGGTAGATGACAAATTTATGATTTTTGAAGTCATGTGATCCCCTCAGTCTTGAAGCTACTGAAGGTCTTTCTCACTCAAATGTGGTAATGTTGCTAATTCCTTACAGGAAAGGGGTACTGCTCCCAGTCACAGTAAGTAAAAATGAAAAATGAGTGCAGAGCTATTTTTGAAAGTGATGAGACTTCATTGTAATTCATTCAATTATCTGTAGATCTCCACTTTTAAATTATCACTGCTTTGGTATTAATTATTCCTAAATGTATAAATTACATTCAAGATGTTTAAAATTGATTAAGCAAGAGCAGTTTTGAAAACACAGAACAAAAGGAATTATTTAAGGACAGAAGTAGATTCTTTTCCATGAACTGGCATTCTGTTTCTATTTTATCTTAGTCTGAATATGCATTTTTGTCAATACCAGTACTTCCACAGGATAAGACTGAGGTCACAAGCATTTGCTGAAAGACTTAAGCAAAAATAATGGTTAGTGAGATTAAGAAAGAAATAAGGTAAACAAAATAGATGGCTACAAAAGTGACCTTTATAAAGTCTTCAGTCTGTTGGAAATATTTGATATTTACATGGAGAAGCAATGGCTTTGTATAGTTATTTGTATAAACTAAGACTAAAAAGGTATAACTATATAGATCTATAAACTGGCAAAATTAAAAGTTTAGATATGTTTGATGCTTCTCTTCTACTTTTCATATTTATATTTACTGTTCTGTCTTTTCAAATCTGATCCTGCTCAATTGTAAGCATCTTGAACCTATGCTCAGAGGCAAGGAAACCCATCCTCAAGATTAAAGACTTGTTTTTATCTGGGTGGAGTTAGAATTGCCTGGTAACAGCTACCATCACCAAATTGAGTGTTAACAATGGAAAAATTAAAAAATACAGATGCCAAAGTAGGACAGTGTAGGAAAAGAATATTTTAAGTTCCTTTCCCTAGCCCCATATAGTTTACACTGCAAGATTTGTAGTACTTTCAGCAATTTTTGAGAGCTTAACATATATACATATAGAGTGCTTCTTTTACAAGTAGTCACCTTAAAAATTGTGAAGTGTAAAGAAAACCAGAATGGTAAATGATTAAAAAGCAAAAGACACTTATTCTGAAAATCATGTAGGGTCACATATAATTGTGATTCTGCCTCTTGCTTCTTGTGAATTTGTAGCCAAAACCAGAACATTCCTGGCATTTGGTCTGGCATCATTTTGAAGGGTAAGCCTGATTCTGTGATACTAAGCACAGACAATTTGGCATTTGGCTCCAAAAATATGCTCAGGATTTGTAACTTCTTTCCTCAGCAACAGGCTCCCAGCCAAATAATTTTTAACCAAATTCCAGAGCCCAATTTTGCTTCAGCTACTGAGATCCTATTTCAAGTTGCTATCAAGATGGGGTGGGGGGAGAGAAATACTGACACTTGTGAGATCCCAGGACAAACTCAATCCATACTATTTCTGTTTCTGCATTAAAAATAAAAAGACAGAAGGAAGAAAGTGTGATATTTTCAAAACACTTAATTTTTTTCTTCTACCTTAAAGTCCAAGTGGGTTTTCTTTTTTTAACCTAGACTTGGTAGAAAACAGAGCATGAACATTCATTAAGTGAATTACTTAAAATCAAAATATTAGACTTTCCTTAGACTATCTCAATTTATTAATTTTTTTTTTTACAGAAAGTAAAGGGCAGTTGAACTTTATTTCTAAAAGATGCAAGACAAGTGAATAAAAGATACTTTGCCTTTTTCATATACTTAATACTGAATCTTTTTAATACTGTATAAAAATTCTGTTTTTTTTAAAATGACAGTAAAATTAAACAGCTTCCCTTAATGTATAATTAGAAAAATTTAATTAATAGTTATGGAGTACCTTCTACCTCACAGTATAACTGTGTAGCTGAATTTCTTTAGCCTTTTTTTCTTTAAACATCAAACAACTGTTCCACATAACTATGTCTTAGATTAGAAGTTTAAATTAAGATCTAGTACCATCTTTGATTTAATCTTTAAAATTTTATTTTATTATTTTTTCAAGATTTTATTTATTTATTTAAGAGAGAGAGAGCACAAGCAAGGGGGAGGGATAGAGGGAGAAGCAGACTCCCTGCTGAGCAAGGCGCCCAACGCACGACTCCATCCCAGGACCCTGGGATCATGCCCTGAGCTGAAGACAGAGGCTTAACCGCCTGAGCCACCCAGGTGCCCTAATCTTCAAAATTTTAAATAAATACAGCCTAATGTTCAAAAGATGCAGTGTTTACTGACCTATAACACTTGTATTGAGTTTTCATTGAATAATACATATTTTTCCCTTAAGATTTTTGTTTGAGGATATCTCATAACCCACCTCTGAATCCATATACACGTGTACAGGTGTATAAAACAAAGTTTCTTAGACAGACTTTCTGTGTTAATAACATAGCTTTATATTGGCTTTTTCTCCTTACCTGTTGCACTCTCTCCTCTTATTTCCACCCAAATAAACTACCTGCGTCCTCCACTATATTTCAGATTCAGCTTTCAAATTCCAAAAAAGGTAAGACAAGGCCCAACTACTCCTATTAAAACACATCCTGCCTCTATGTTCCCAAGTCCCTGAACCTACTTCTATTATAAAACTTAGCAATAGGGGCACCTGGGTGGCGCAGTTGGTTAAGCATCCGACTCTTTGTTTTGGCTCAGGCCTTGATCTCAGCGTCATGAGATCAGCCCTGCATCAGGCTCCGTGCTCAGCAGGGGAGTCTGCTTAAGACTCTGCCCCTCCCAGGCCCCATGCTCCTGGGGTGTGTGTCTCTCTCTCAAATAAATAAATCTTTAAAAAAAATAAAACTTAGCAAACAAAATTTCTTTAAGCCTGAGGTTCCTATTGTTCATCTTTGAATCACTAGTGTTAATACAGTCTCTGACAAACTACAGATGCGCAGTAAATATTTGATTAAATAAATGAATTCATAATTCTCATTTATGAACTCTTTGTTAAACTGTTAGGAAACAGACCTGTCAAACATACTCGTAAGAGTTACAACATCAAGTCCTGAGTGGCAGCTCGAAAAGATTTGTGGACGGAAAGAAGATGGAGGCTGCTGACTCACCACCAGCACAGAGCCACAGTCTGGAAAAAAGTACTTTTTCCCCCAGTGTAACTTGAGATAGGTTGTTAACGAGGAAGAAACACAGGACAGGCATCTTTGCTCAGGCCTCACACCTAGAGATATTAACCTGGGGAGGGGCAAAAGTGCAGTCTGAAGGACAAAGGCACAAGAAGCCAGTGTCACTTTCCTTCCCTCTCCCAGACAGTCAGCCTTGCTGCAAAGCAGTCCCAAGACAGCCCTGCCTGGGCAAGTTGCCAGCACTCTGCAATTTACATTTTTATTCATCAAGACCCAGAGCTGTCAATATCAAGTGCCTCCCAAGTTTTCTTCTTTGTCTTTTAAAGTTTCAGGGAAACATTACAGGAGAGCACAGATATTGATGGCTGGATCATGCATTGTTCCCTGTCCCTTTGACCCTCTGATGGTTGTAGGCAGACTTAATGGTTATTAATCACGGTCTCCCTATACACTACTCACTAATCCACCGATGAACGGTTTGAGATTTGTAACAATCAACCCAGAGTCTTCTGACCATTTTACCAGCATTCTATAGGTTTAAAAATAAATTTTATATTTTTGGATTGAACACAAAATATAATGAAATCATTTACTTGATGGTGTAATTTGTGCATATTCTTACAACTGTATTTACATAATAATGTTTATTCCAATGTAAGTGTACATTCCAGTATGGTGGTCAGAGGTGCACCAAAATATGCCTTTTCAAGATTTGGAGACAAAATCTGCAATAGTGGTATAAAAATGTGAAATTATATGAAAAGTATCCTTAGAAGTAGCTAGCAGACAATACTGAAGTATTTTTGTAATCATACTACTCTTAAAGTGACCTGAAATATTTTACATAATAAATATTTAAAAATTAGTTAACTCTAAAAATATTTATTATGACATTTCTATGTTTCTTATGGGAAAAATACTTTTACCCAGTTGTAAGTTTTTCAGATGGGGAAACAATTTTTTTACTTGAAACATAGATGAATATAAATGGTTATAGTAAAAATTTATTACTAAGGTAAAAGATCTACCCATACTTAAACACATGATTAGGAAAAAAAGGGAGTAAACTTTTTATATAGTATTCTTGGGGTAAGTAGAATTTATTTTGCTGGCCTTGGATTTCAGTGGAGTTTGAAAGCAATGGGACTGACTGGATTCCTTTGTCAAATCAGGTATAAGAAGGAGATTGTGAAATGAAGATTTATTTATATATATATATTTAGCCCATGGTTGAAATAGTAAGTTGCAAGCATTTTTACTTTGTCCAAAAGTGCGTATTAGGCCTGATTAGCTCAAATACTCAAAATTTCATTTGCTTCTTTTTTTTTTTTTTTTTAGATTTTATTTTTATTTATTTGAGAGAGAGAATGAGAGAGAGCACATGAGAGCGGGGAGGGTCAGAGGGAGAAGCAGACTCCCTGCAGAGCAGGGAGCCCGATGCGGGACTCGATCCAGGGACTCCAGGATCATGACCTGAGCCGAAGGCAGTCGCTTAACCAACTGAGCCACCCAGGCGCCCCTCATTTGCTTCTTAAAAAAAGTTCCACACTTAGTCATTCTTCACCTCTCTCTTTCTCTCTCTCTCTCTCTGCTTACACTCAAATTATTAACATTTTTATCCATTCCCGCATTTGAAATCTGGGTCAGACCTGCAGTGATCTCTCACCTACACTTGTGCTTAACTTTCTTAATTGGAATTCCTATTTCTAATCTCTTCCTTAATCCTATGTATGTCTTCAGAGTTTTCTTGCTAAAATCACAATGTGATTTCACCTCACCCCTATTGAAAAACTGTCGATGTGTTCATATTGCTACCAGTTAGAGTTCAAATGTACCTGATCTAAAGAGTGACTCATATATGGCCCAACCCGCTTCCCAGCTTCACCTCTGTGTGTTCCTCTCAGGGTCTCAGCATGGTGTCAAGGATATAAAGGGGAATGCCGTAGTTATTGCTCTCAGTGAGCTCAGAGTCTAACTGGAGGAGACCGAAAACAGTAAGGCAACTTGGTAGTGAACGATAGCAGTGTGCACGGTGCCACGGGAGCATAAGGGAGGATATATAATAAGCCAGGCTGGGAAGAAGAGACAGTTAGGAAGACTTGGATGTTATGTCTGCAGGAAGTCTTCAAGTGGAAGGAAGAGTTGCCTAAGAGAAGGGGAAAGAAGGCGAAGGAGAGAGTGGCACAAGGGCACCAAGGCAAAAAAAAAAAAAAAAAAGCCTGGTTAGAAGTGATTTGGTGCTGTGGATGTTCAAATGACACTTCCATGAAGCTTTCTACAATCTTCTTATTCAGAGTTCAATTCTTGATTCTCAGTGTTCCCACATCACTTGATACTTAGTTCTGTGGCTGTTCCTCTCACATTGTATTACATACTTTGAGACACCATGACCTCTGTTTATCTTCGTATCTCCAACCCATAGTATGACCCACAAATGTTTCGTGAATGTATGGGTTGTATAAGATTGGATGGTTAAGTGGGTCTGAAAATTTTCAATCCTTCTATTATGGAATCACAAAAAGCGGACAGAAAAAGTGCTAGCTGTTAAGAAGCATGTGCTCATAAATTATGCTTGCAAACTATGTTGAATTTTGAAAACTATATTTAAAAATTTTAAGCAAAAAGACTAAAATAAAATAATATATATTCCCAGCAATTTAATATTTGGGGTCTCAAACCATTGTCAGGTTAGTTATAATCAAAAACAACAAACTGTTCCACACCATTTTTCTGAAATTGCTATAATTGCCAGACCCACTGATTTCCCATGATTAACTATTTAGAACCATAACTCAGGTTGGTTCTGGAACATGAAAGGTGAAAAAGCATCATGGGAAATCAGTGGGTCTGGCAATTATAGCAATTTATAATGATAGCAACCTGGCTCCCAGAATCACCTCCTTGCCATCTATGTCCCACAACACACATACAAACTCTGCGTGGCACACAAGGCCCTGTCCAGGGAGGACTGGGTATTTTTAAGCCTATATTCCAGTGACATAGTTCCCCTGTTCGATGTTTCTCAATTTGTACACCTAGGATCCTGCTTGGAATCCTGCTTCTCAAAGCCAAGTACTTGTACTCACTTAGGTTGGGTCCATGCCATGTTCCTATGGAAAGAGAAACCTGTTCCTAAATGGCCATTCAGAATGTTTGTCTGTACTATCATGGCCCTCCCTTCCTACCTCATAGATGCCTACTGGTCCTATGCGTGTGCATGTTCGTGTGTGCATGTGTGTGAGTGTGAGGGAACGTGCATGGTTTTCATACCAGAGGAAGACCTTCCAGGGATCTCCATCCATGTGCTTTGCTACTTTTTTTTTTTTTTTTTTTTTTTGGTAAGCCCTCAGTGTAGACCTCTGGTGCCACTGGGTTTTCTGACCTATGCTATACACCTTGGACCCTGATTCTTTTTGTTGCTATTATGAAATATACATCCTTAATCCAAACCTGAACATAGAGATAACAGATGTTAAAGATGACAAAAATTCTAAAGAGTTTTCAGGAAAAATCTGAATTTACAGAATAGTTTGTGGTGAATACCTCAGAACCAATAAATATGTCACATATTATTTATAATGGGGACCTTAAAAAAGTATTATACCAGCTTATCATTTTATAAAAGTCCATCAAATAGTAATATGTAAATCATTTCAAAAGCCTTTCTAAATCTATTGCATAAACTAGAGAAAATACTATTGTAACATTATTATGCATAAGCCATTGTTAGCAGAATTTTCTTTTCTTTAAGAAACTATCCTTTAAGTATTTAACTGCCAATTAGAATATATAAATAAGTACTCCAAAATCTTGAGATTTCAGATGAATCTGTTATGGCTTTTGAATTGTTATTCCTACCCTTAACTTGTCTCTTCAAAGCATTTTATGCATTGTCATCAGATTATTTAAAGCCCTCAATTTCATCATGTTATTTCTTTCATTGAAAGTTTTCAAGAATCTGATTAAACCTCACTATTGTATGACTAGTTTTCAGAAAACCTACCCTTTACTATATTCTTCTCCAAAGTTATTGCCTATAACACTCATAAAATACTTATTTTATTTATTAACACATTGATTTAATTTATCATTATTTGATTATTAAATAAATGTTACATTATTAACTGGTTTGTTTAATCAATTAATTAATTCATCTCCGCTTGTCAATTAGATTTAAAACTGTAAGGGCAGTTGAGTAGAGGCCCAATAAGGGATTGATGAATTGAATTATACTTCTTTGTATAGAGAGCCTCACATATAGGCCTCACATATATATTACATATAATACAAAATCAAAAACAAGTCAGTTAATTGATCCACTGGTTGCAGTTTGTAACAAGATTTGCATAAATAATATCTTATAGTAAAAAATATGAAATATGTTTCACTAGCCTGTAAAAATGCAGCCTGAATTCTTGTGGTTTCCTGCTTAGCACTCTGCTCATAGTCACAGCCTTTCTAGACCACAGCTTCATACCAGGCATCGCGCCTTCACACAGGGAGAGAGCATCTCAAAGCCTGGCTAACTGTTTTGCAATAAAGCTGTGGTCACAAGAAAGGTACATATCTCAGTATCATTCAACACCATCCATGGAAAAAAACAAATTATGTATCCAAGTGAATGTAGAATCCTGATTGTAGCTGATATTTAATCCTAAACAAGAGGCCCCTATATGACTTTATATTAAGATAATAGTGCAGTGTTTCACCTAATGGCATTGGTACCCAACTTTTCTTTACTTTAGGCTTATATACTGGCCCTAGACATTTTCAAAATTCTTTACACCTTGTTCCTAAACAAGAACATAAAAGGAAAACATTTCCTAATATATATCTTATAAACATATTCTCAAAGCAAATATAGCCAAATACCTGACTTTCCTCTTTTTCTTTCAGATACATGTTTTTTTAAAAACAGCCAGAAGCCACTTAGGACTAGTCCACCCAAGTAGCATAGATGTCACTTGGTTCCTTTCTCAATCTCAGAGGGGAGTATTTCATTAGGAATTCATCTTTAAAAATAATGACGTGGAAGGCGTTACTTTTAGTTTTCTTGTCTTTAAACATGGTGAAATCATTTCAGTACTGTGAGAATGAATATAATCTAGCAAAGAAAAAAAACTTAAGATTTGAGAACAGATGGCTGAAGATCATGACAATAAAGAACATATCCAAGGTTAACGACCTACATGTTGAACTTGTTTTAATTTTAAAAGCCCCATTACCAACTGAAAGTGTCCTGCTTTAGCTGAACCAACACAAGACTTTTTTTTTTTTTTTTTTAATTTCTTTATACACCTTTAGAAAAGGACTCTTGCTGCTCGTCTCTCTGGAGCAACAGTGGGATCCCATGTGGTTACTTCTTTGTGAATAAAAGCATCCATATGGAATTGATAGTTTCCGCATGCATGGGCAAACATGTTGTGTCATACTAATGACTTAAATACAAATTTCTCTAGAATTATTTTATTCCTTAGAATCCCAATCTTAATTCTAATTGCCCTTGGACTAATTGCCCACTTCCATCAGTGGTTAAATTATTATCTGCTAACCAAAGGGTACATTAAAGACCCATCACTATGATATTGGAAGAAGCAGGTAAGACAGATATTGTTTATTCCAGTTATCAACAGAAGGTTAAGAAAGATTTTAAAGAATGAGAATAGTAGTTCCAGGTTCCAGTTATTCAATACATCCTACCAGGGAATAGGAAAGGCAAATAGATTGGGTTTGTGATGAATTTCAAGGTCAAACTTCTATTCTTCCACTTCAAATTTGAGAGCAGTAACTTGAGAAAATGCACATTTCTTCCTAAATTTTAGATATACATTTTTGATGGATCAAAGAAAGCTATTTTTTCTTTTTTTAATTATTGACCTGCAAAATAAGGAGGTGAGTAATAAAAACTATTTTTATTATTTTATATGAGATCTGTATCCTTTTTCAATGTCTGTATTTAAAACATTTAAACTATACGGATGCCTGACTGGCTCAGTCAATTAATTAAGCGTCCAACTCTTGATTTTGGCTCAGGTCATGATCTCAGGGTCATGAGATGGAGCCCCACATTGGGCTCCATGCTGGACTTGGAGCCTGCTTAGATTCTCCCTCAGGGCACCTGGGTGGCTCAGTCGGTTAAGCATCCAACTCCTGATTTCGGCTCAGGTCATGATCTCAGGGTCCTGGGATCAGGCCACGTGTCAGGCTCCATGGTCAGCAGGGACCAAGCAGTCTGCTTGAGATGCTTTCTTTCCCTCTCCATTTGTCCCTCCCCCTGATAATGTGCTCTCTCTAAAATAAATAAAATCTTAAAAAAAAAAAAAGATTTTCTCTCTCCCTCTGCCCCTCATCCCCCCCACTCTCTCTCTCTCTCTAAAAACAAAAACAAAAACAAAAACACACTTTAAACTATAAATTTGAGATGGTATTATAGTCATATAGTCTATGATTTATAGTAATCTTTGGGTAATTTTTCTGAGTCACTTTTATAAGTGAAGAAACAAAGTGACCAAGAGAATAACCTATGGTGCAGAAATAATTTTAAACAATAAGGAGCTTGAAATATAACAAAGAGGCCAGAGTCAGGGCTAGACGAGATGGAAGTAAATATACTAAAAGAAAAGAGTATGCTGTGGCTTCTCCCATATTCCTCCATGACAAAATGGCAGAAACTAAATCCAAGGGCAACTCAGTAGTAGTCAATAATTATCAGCTAAAGGAATGAATGGATAGGTGAATAAAAAGACTGAAATACAGGTGCTAGGGGAACATGGGACCACAATGCTCAGATTGCTATAATAAGGTGGAGAGGAATATGAAGGTTCCTTCTTGCAGAAAATTTTTGTACACTTGATAATATATAATATTTCTATTATGAGCATAGAAACCCTGCCTTGGAGAGAAACATTTATTTTGGATGCCATCACTATAAATTATCTTGCAGATAAAGGAGGGAGGATGATTTTATTTATAGAGATATATAGATATATAGATATTTTAAGTTCCTTCTAAGATGGGTTGGACATAGGGAACAGGGGGATTATATCTCAATTGTTTAAAAATATGAAATAAATGAACAAAAATATGAAACACATCAAGGAAAGGACATCAATAGCAGAGAGAATCTTCAGTATTTTTATTTTATATTTTTTAAAGATTTTATTTATTTGACAGAAAGAGAGGGAGAGAGAGAGCATAGCAGAAAGAAGGACAGGGAGAAGCGGGCTTCTAGCTGAGCAGAGAGCCCGACATGGGGCTCAATCCCAGGGCCCTGGGATCATGACGGGAGCTGAAGGTAGACACTCAACTGACAGCCACCCAAGGGCGTCAGAATCTTCAATACTTTTAAAACATGGAAGGCTTAGCAGTGAGAAGACCATAGCACTTAGGAAAGCAATACTCATTCTAGCGCCCATGCCGCCACCTTCTAGTTTTGTGACCTTGAGCAAATCAGTTAATTACTCTGGGTCTATAAACGAATGTGAAGATGAGGGCCCATGGTGACCCATCCTAATGGTAAGACTGGAGATTTACAGCCTCAGGTACATCTGAAATTTCCCTGGCATTTTGGAAGCCTTTCAAGAGCTTTTCAGGAATTTAATACGTGTTTAAAAATATCTATGGCAGTACTTCCTAAACATAAAACTTCCACATGTATGAAGAGATATCTTTATTAAAATTTCTCTTAAGTTATTCCTTCCCAAGGTAATGGAAGCTGAAAAAATCCTAAAAATTCTTTTAGGATTGACCAATTTACTTGACTATAAAATTTAAGAATCTAACCATTTTAAGGTAACAATATATTTTAATTGAAACATATGAATAGTTAGTCATTTTAATCTATATGCATAAATTCACCTTAAAGGAACTATTTTTTAGAAATATGGAATGGGACTATCAACCAATATTTACCAAGAAATGTTTACTTTTCTAAGTTAGTGTAAGCAGAGAATGTGAAAGTCTAGCAACATAAAAGAGATTGGTCCCACAAATCATATAATATAGGTTTGCAGTATGGAGTGGCAGAATTTTACTGCTAATAACAAAGCATGCTGATCTTAAAGAGCAAGAACCCTGAATTTCCTGGTTTTCTTCTGGTTCCACTATGCCCCTAACATCACATAAGTGTGCCAGTCAGCTGCATCCAGAAGGTGGGGTAAAATGCCAAATTATACTTTCGGCAGGATTCCAGAGATTCTCAGATTTTTTTTTCTTTCCTTTCCTTAAAGTTGTGCCATATGAGCTGGGTTTATTTTGAAAGGTCCATGAAAAATAAGTCAGATTTTTCTTGAAATTTGCCCCTCTTAGAGATGAAATGTTTTTGGACATGCTTCACATAAGTGCATTTGTTCACTTTATTGTTTTTAATTTTGTTCATAAATTTGTCCTCTATAAAGAGCTTCAAAATTTCACCGTGTTCTGACATTACTGTAAAAATACATCCGGTATGTTCATTGAAAGACAGTGGTCAATGTATTTAAGAGAAATGTCTTATTCATTAATCTTAGGAAATGTTAGAGGGAAACCAATAATAACTAGAAATTGAAATTAAAGATCATTCAGTGAAGCTGACAACTTTATCTATCAAACATTAATGACAGTAATAAAAATAGATACATTGTTTTACCACTTGGAAAGTACTTTCACATGTATGTTTCCATTTGGTTCTCAGATAACACTGTTAGGTAGATAATAGCATTCTCTTATTACACAAAAAATTCAGGGGTGGTAAATGACACAAATAAAGTCACTGAGCTCTTAAATCATGTGATACTGAGTATATTTCCTGAAGTATTTCTACAGGATCAGCTACCTATATTGACATCAAAAGATCTACTCAGTTATAGGACTTTGTAAAATTTTGCTAACTTTTAAGTGATTTTGTATGTGTTTATTCAGGAAACCATTTAAAAAGCAAGAAGGTGAATAAATTTAAATACAAGAAACATTTACTAAATATAATGTATTTATTGTACATCAAAAGTTTTCAATATTTTGAGTAGTAGACATGCATCTTCAATATTTATTTCTCCAATCTTTCCTAAAGAATTGATAAAGATATAAACAAAGATTTAAATGTAAGGATGTTTATTGAAACACTATTTATAATATATAAGATTATAAATAAAGATTGGCATTTTATTCATAAGTATGTTGAAACCCATAGCGGTCACATGAATTGATCATAGGCACACCAGTAGTTAGGGACAGATTTGAGACTCAGATTTATGTTAGATCTCTCTAGATATAGAACTGTCTCTACCAGGACACTCTATACCATATTCTAACTGCAGGACTGATGGTTTTCCCCAAGTTATTTTTTGGATGTGGGTTTATGTATAATGTGATTAAAATTATTCTCTTTTTAAATTAAAAGAAAAGGAAGGATAAATAGGTTATAGCACAGCCAACAATAGATTGTTATGCTGCCATACATACCAAGTGCTAGATAATATACTTCATATTAAATATATTTTTCAAGGTGTAGAAGGAAGGTACCTCAACATAATGAAGGTCCTATATGACAAGTCTACAGCTAATATCATACTTAGTGATGAAAAGCTGGATCTTTCCCCTAAGAACAGGAAAAAGACAAGTATGTCCACTCTCACCACTTCTATTCAACATAGGGCTAGAAGTCCTAGCCAGAGAAGTTAGGCAAGGAAACTAAATAAAAGACATCAAATTGAAAAGAAGATAAATTGTCTCTGTTTGCAAATGATATGATTTTATATATAAAAAAACCTAAAGACTCCACCAAAACACTTTTAGAAATAATAAACAAATTCAGTGAAGTTGCAGGATACAAAGTTAACATATAAAAATCAGTTGTGTTTCTGTACACTATCAAAAAACTATCCAAAAGAAATTAAGAAAACTATCCCATTTACAACAGCATTAAAAAGAATAAAATGTTTAGGAATAAATTTAACCAAAGAGGTAAAAGATTTATACACTATATACTATAAGACTCTATTGAAAGAAATTAAAGAAGACACAAATTAATGAAAGCTAGCCTGTGTTCATAGATTGAAAGAATTAATATTGTCAAAATGTTCATACTACCCAAAGCAATCTACAGCTTCTGTGCAATTCTTACCAAAATTCCAATTACATTTTCACAGAAATAGAAAGAATAATCCAAAAACTCATAGAGAACCACAAGAGACCCCAAATAGCCAGAGCAGTCTTAAGAAGGAACAAAGCTGGAGATATCACACTTTCTGGATTCAAACCATATTACAAAGCTATCATTATCAAAACAGTATGGTACTGGAATAAAAACAGACACATAGATGAATAAAGCAGAATAAAGAGCTCAGAAATAAGCCCACACATATATGATCAAATAATCTTTGACAGAGGCCCCAAGAATACACAATGGGGAAAGGATACTCTCTTTAATAGGGTGTTGGGAAAAATGGATATCCACATGCAAAAGAATGAAACTGGAACTCTACTTATACCACTCACAAATAAACTTGAAACAAATTAAAGACTTAAGACTTGAACTGGAAGTCTCCTAGAAAAAAAATATAGGGAAAAAATTCCTTGATACTGGTCTAGGCAATGAGTTTTTAGCTATGACACTAAAACAAGCAACAAAAACAAAACTAAACAAGTGGACTACATCAAACTAAAAAGCTTCTGTACAGCAAAGGAAGTAATCAACAAATTGAAAAGGCAACTTAACGCATGGGAGAAAATATTTGCAAACCATATATCCAATAAGGGGTTAATTCCAAAATATATTTTAAAAAAACTCATACAACTCAATAGCAAAAACAAACAAAAATACCTCCCCAAAACAAAAACAAAACCTAAATAACCCAATTAAAAAATGGGCAAAGGGGGGTGCCTGGGTGGCTCAGATGGTTAAGCGTCTGCCTTCGGCTCAGGTCATGATCCCAGGGTCCTGGGATCGAGCCCCACATCGGGCTCCTGACTCAGCAGGGAGTCTGCTTCTTCCTCTCCCTCGGCCTCTCCCACTGCTCATGCTCTCTCTCTCTCTCTCTGTATCTCTGTGTCTCAAATGAATAAATAAAATCTTTAAAAAAAAAAAAGAAATTAAAAAAAAATGGGCAAAGGACCCAAATAAACATTTTTTTCCAAAGAAGACATACACATGGCTCAGGTACGTGAAAAAGTACTGAACATCACTAATTATCAGAAGAATGCAAATCAAAACCACAATGAAATATCACCTTACACCTGTTAGGAGGTCTATTATCAAAAAGGCAAGATTGTAAGTGTTGGTGAAGGTGTGGAGAAGACAGAATTTGTATACCATTGATGGGAATGCAAATTGGTGCAGGCACTATGGAAAAGAGTATGGAACTTACTCAAAAAAACTAAAAATAAAACTACCAAATGATCTAAAAATCCCACTTCTGTGTATATATCCAAATGAAATAAAAATAGTATCTCGAAGACATATCTGCACTGGCATGTTCATTGTAGCACTATTCACAGTAGCCAAGATATGGGTAAAACCTAAGTGTCCATTAATGAATGAATAAAGAAAGAAAATGTGTGTGTGTATGTGGTTGTGTGTGTGTGTGTGTGTGTGTGTGTGTGTATCATGGAATATTATTCAGTCATGAGGAAGGAAGAAGTCCTACCATTTGTGGCCACATGGTTGAATCTGGAAGACATTATGCTAAGTGAAATATATGTGGAATCTAAAAATGTGGAACTCATAGAACTAGAGAGGAGAATAGTTGTTGGCAGGGACTGGTGGAATAGCGGAGATGTTGGCCAAAGGGTACAAACTTTCAGTTACAGGATGAATAAGTTCCAGGCATCTAATGTACAGCATGGTGACTATGGTTAATAATACTGTATTATTAGTATTGTAATATCATTGTATTGTATACTCATGTTCTCACAAGTATAAAAAAAAAGAAAATGTAAACTATGTGGGGTGATAAATGTGTTAATTAATTTGACTGTGGTAATCATCTCACAATACATATGTATATTAAATTATTACATTATACACCTTAGTTAATCAATCTATATACAATCATATCTCAATAAAGTTAGAAAAGATAGATATATTTTTAAGGTCTTTATCTCCACAAGCAGTCACAATATGGTATGTTACTCTGGTAGGAACTAAAAACTGAATACAGAGCTTCCCATTCATATCACAACTAAATGACCCTTAAAATGGCCTTAAAATTAAGTTTAGGGCACCTGGGTGGCTCAGTCTTTAAGTGCTGCCTTCGGCTCAGGTCATGATCCCAGGGTCCTGGGATCGAGCCCCTCATCGGACTCCCTGCTCAGTGGGAAGCCTGCTTCTCCCTCTCCCACTCCCCCTGCTTGTGTTCCTACTCTTGCTATCTCTCTCTCTGTCAAATAAATAAAATCTTTTTAAAAAATTAAGTTTATTAGAAGGTTAGAGATAAGTCAGTCAATGCTTCACCTGATTTTTCTTGATAAATAAATTTTGCTTTCCAAAATAGTACTTCGGATTCCTTTAGGAAGATCAGAGAAATGACAGAGAAGAGATAACTCAGAGATAATAAATAAGAGAAAGTTCTGAGCCAACATCTACAGAAGCTTTCAGTGTTCTTCAGGAACTAGATTCTGCTAAGAGTGAATTATTTCCAAGAAGCCAAGTTCAAGCTGGTACAAAAGCTGTATATTAATTACTTGAAAAAACTCCCAGTAGGGCAATGTCTAAAAATATTTCAGTGAGAATAGCATATAGATGTTATAAAAGTGATGATCTAGCCAAGAGGGTGTCTGATCTCCAAAGTACATTCACCAACAAAAATTTAAGGAGCATTTAGATAAGAGTGGGAAAGGAAACTTACAACACAGATGGATTCTCCACATTTTGGCCATGTCTGCACACTTAACCAGATCACTCTTAATGGTCAATTCAGTCCAAAGCAGTCAACATGATTTAGTCGTTTATAAAAAATGTGGCACGTGCATGACTAACATGTTGTATTCTTGTCATGATTGTAAAAACACAGTCTCTACCCTCTGAATGTTAGCAGGTATAAATATGTTTAAACCTAGAAAAGACTAAAAAAATTAAGAACTGTTTTTAACTATAATCATTAACTTCCAAACCCAAAACATCTCCTCCTTAACATAATAACATTCAAAGATGACTTTTAACCATCCCACAGTAACTAACTGCTAAAAATTGTACTCATGAATATTCATTTTACTTAAGTGACACAAGCCCTATGTAGGTATGATTATATTATACATATTCATCCTTTCTGATCTCACTGACAGAAGTGACTATGTCTGCTTATAAAATTTGAATATTCCCATCACTTAGCTCAGTTCCACCAAAGACAATGTGTTCAATATATGTTTGCTGAAGGGAAAAATATCTCCTTCTAGTTAGCATCAATCCACAAACAATGCTTAATAACAGGCTGTGTCAGAGTTTGCTAGCTGTCCACCAAAATCTGTTTCCTCTTCTTTGTCAGGACATGTAGCTATATACTGCATTTTCCAGTCTATCTGGAATTAATTGTGGCCAATATCCAATGGAAGAAGAGAGGAAATAATGTATGTTACTTCAAACTGGGAACACATATGTCCCCCTAGAGGATGGTGAGGCTATAAAATGGCAATTGTTTGTGTCCCTCAATTACTCCATGGAGGAAACTCACCTACCAACCCAAAATCTATACCACAGATCTATGTGAATGAGAAATAAACTTGCATTGTTTTTGAGTAATTTTATAGAAATTCATCTTATGGTTTTTAATACATAGATGTTCAGTAGGTATCCACTGAATTATATTTTGTTTGTTTTTTAAAAACAAATTCATCTTTAAAACAAATTCATTTTTAAAAACTCAAAATATATTAAAACCTACAGAAAAGTGTCAACACAGTACAAAAATCCCAGTATCCCTTTCATCTGGAATCCCTAATTATTAGCATTTTACCCTCATTTGCTCTCCCTGTCCATCATATGGATGCATACCTATGTATATGCATCATACGTATATGTAGATACATATGCACATCTATATCTATACATGGCATGCAATATAGGTTTTTCCCTGACATAAAAAAATATTTTTCCTACACAATAATGCATTAACCTAAATATTCCAATAAGTGCCTCCCCCAAACAAAAAGACATAATATAACTGACATTATACAACTCCTGCAACCAGTAAGTCAGCACTGATACAACACTACCATCCAAGCTAGAGCATGTGTACATATTGTTTGTTTGTCCAGTGTGACAAATATTATAACCACTCTGACTACCTTTTTCAACAACCCTCTCTACACCCCTCCTTTCTCTCTCCCACTTCTTTCTTTGGCTCTGGCAACACTGCAGCTGACCTCTGTCTGACAACCTCCTTCCTCAGGCTTGCTCAGACCTCAGGCACCCACATTTGAATGTCTCCGTACCAAGGGAAGAAAGGAAGAAAAGGAAGGAAAAACAGGAAGAACAAGGGAAGATGGATGAATTAATTCATTTTTAATACAGTGCTACATGAAAGAAAATGTTAGCAAGCAATATTTTTAAAAGTTAATAGTAAAAACATCCCCAGAGACTACCTAATATGAGCACTTACATTTCTCTCAAAATTCTGTCTGAATTGAAAAGGGTATCTGAGAGGTCTGAGAAATCAGAGCTGGATACCTAGATTTATAATTATCTTTGAAGACCAGCTACCTTCCTAAATAGCAGGATCAAGTACACAAAACTGAATAAGAGAAAGTTCTGAGCCAACATCTACAGAAGCTTTCAGTGTTCTTCAGGAACTAGATTCTGCTAAGAGTGAATTATTTCCAAGAAATAATTGGATTCAGATTGAAATCAAAATCTTTCTTCTCTTATTCCCTTGCTTATAAAGTATCTTCTTAGACTTGAGAAAGTCAAGGGCCACGTGAGAACCCTGAACATTCTTTTCAATTGTCCAGAGGCATAACTCAAATTAAAAAGAAGACCTTACTTATGTGTGCTTAAACTTCGTATCTCTTTATTTTTTTATCAAAACCAAAACACTGCTTACTTTTAGAATATATTGTAAGCCAACATGATTTTTTTTTTTTTGGTAAAGCAAATATCATTACAAAAGAGAAAAGGTTATAGGAATCGTGTAGTACACATTCAGAAACATTTTGTCTCATAGTTGTTTTCAGTAAATGCTTCATTTCTATGTAGGAGGTATGTAAGATTCCTGCTAAAAATATATTCCCTTCCTTGAATATTCACAATAAACGCCAAAAATTATCTCAAATGAATAAAGACAGGGCTGATTAGCAGTGTTTTATGTAATGTGACAATAATTTAGATTTTATATAATTTCAGCATCTATTCATTATGCTAAATAATCTTATAAAAATCTAATGGTTAATATACTACATATAAAATTTTATGAAGTACTTTGATAAATTAATAGAAAAGTAACATCTGCAATACTACAACTAAATTGGGCTGAAAGGAACAAATACATGTGAGGGTATATAAGAAAACTAATTATGACTTATGACTATAACAGGAAGAGAACATTGTTGCCTAGGGCACTGTCTCCTCAATTATAAATGTGTCTCCTCCAAAACTGTGTTTGTAAGTCATTTGCTGAAACAATGACCTTATTTCCACCACAGAAATTACATTAAGGATATTTTTTATTTCCCAAAACAAGTCCATAACAGTCTGTCTTACTATGTCATGAAATTGTAACTACATTATCAGTACTACCTATCTAACCAAGAAATACTAAAAGTCCATTCTCAATATCCAGATTTCTCTACTAGTTCTAATTGTACTCGTTATCTTAGTTCTCAGCAGTAAGTTTTCCTAGTTCTCAATAGTCTTGAGGCTCTAGGCAGGGGAAAGTGGTCCTGGGGTGCTGCAAAAAGGGATTGAGTCTTCATGAGTAAACTTGTGCAGAACTCATGGTTTCATTCTTGGAAGGTGATGATTGCTACCTAAATCTCTGTGCCCTAGGTCTCTAGTTGCATTTGGCAGGGAGAGGACCATGTCTTTGATGACAAGTGATGGTGGAAAAAAGAATGGGAAGAGGCACAAACAATGGCTAAATACAATGGGAGGAAGGAAGGACAATTCCAGCAGCAACCTATGTGGGTAACTGAATTCTGGCCTCTGGGAAATCACCTCCACTGTATATGTGTACACACACACACACACCCATATTCATCCAAGGTCTCAATTTAACATTGATAATTGGAACATCACAAACTAGTTCGAAATAATAGTTACTATTCAATATTTCTAACTGCTTTGATTCATTATTTTATAGAATGCTGTCTGATATTAATGAATACTATTTGTACTATACAAATTTAAGTAATGTTTTGGTATATAAGGGCTATTAAAGATATTGTGCGATATATTTGTGGTCCTTTCTTACCTCTCTCAGGGGACACACTGATATAATTGAGACAGCTCAGCATGTCATATAGAAAAATCTCTTATAAAATAAAGGTCAAAGATTAAGTAGATAGTCATTGAATTAATTTGTTTTTCTTAAGAGGAGTTATTCCACAGGTCAAAACTAAAGTCACTGATAGATATGTTTCTCATCTTGTTCTCTGGGTGTGAGGAGAATAAGGCGTTGATTTCCTTTGGTGGCTTTTTGCTTGTCTCAAAAGAATACATTAAAAAATTCTGCACAGCTGTGATTTACTAGTGTGACAAAAATGAAGAATGTGTTTCTCTGTCCACAAAGAAAACACAATACAAATCTCCTCCCCTTGCTACCCTCCCCCATCATCATCACTTAGTCTGGTGACGTGTTTTTAACCCCAAACACTTTCAAAAGTAATGATATACCATTGCTTCAAAATCCTGCTGATTATAATTTTCCAGCATTTTGTAAATATACCTACTATGGAATTGCTTGCTCCTATGCTATATGGCAATGGTTTCTAGGGGGTAAAAATGTCTTGCAAACAAGTAATTTTGACCTGGCTACCTTCATACAGAGATATTGACCCTTCCAAATTGCTTTCATTTGGAAAAATGAGAAGCACTCAAAAAATGAAAAATCTAGCTTCAGAAAAGCAAACCTTTCCAACCTGTACTAATAACATCATGACATTTTCTCACCTCTGAATGGTTTGTGTCCTGGACACTTCTGAAGGGAAATAAAGACATACAGAAATTAACATTATTTCTAGGATGCTTATTTTTTATTTTTTAAATGAATATTCCTGACATTGCTTACATTTAGAACATTTGCAATGTAACAATAAATGTCCACTGCGGAGGCAATGGAAAGTTATACAATTTGACAGCTGAAAAAGAGCCTTAGAGATCCTGTAACAAACATCCTCATATTTACAAATGGAAACAGGGTAGATGACTCTAAGTGACTTGCCTAAACCATAAGCTAGTGGTAGAACTGGGCTATTAAGCCCATCTTGTTCAATTTCTCCCTGGTGAAACCTAGTGATGCAGTATGTACAAAATTCCTTCACAATAGCCCAACATCTGGCCAGAGAATCATTCTGTCTACACTCCCCCATATTAACACAGTCTCCTTGGTTTACTTCTGGTAGTTATTTATTCCCGTGCTAACTCCCTGGTCACGACTTTGTCACAAGTATATCAAATGTGTCAATCTAGCCTCTCAATACTTCCATCATGTCGTCATTTTTACACATACTGTAGCAGAGACTAATCTATCCTGTAGCTTGAATTTTGTTCTCAAAATCCTTTAATATTAAATTTAACCCAATAAAACATTCAGTTTCCTCTATTTGATAGCTGTTATCTACCAGGATATACTCTATTCTAACCTCTACTTCAGCAAGAAAATCTTATATCTTCTTACATGTATGCCATGTGTTTTAAGCCCCTAAGTTTTGATAATGATGATAATACTACAGCATGCAATATTTTATGTCAAATACTGTCCTTAGAGGTTTAAGTCCATTCTCTTCTTCAGCATTAACAATAATGCCATTGGTATTATTTGTCACATTTGCATTTTATTGTTCCATGATATAACTATTTTGACATAATATTATTCTATTGTAGCTGTTAAATAAAGTACTGCAAATTTGGTAGTTTAAAACCACACAAATTCATGAGCTTAGAGTTCTATAGGTTAGATGTCTTACAGAGGTCTCATTGGGTTCAAATCAAGTGTTGGCAGGGCGTGGTTCATTTCCGGAACTTCTAAGGGAGAATGTTTCCCTGCCATTCCTAGCTTAAGGCCATTCATAGCTCTTATCATGATCCAACATCATGTATCTTATACTTACTTTTTTGTTTATTGTTTGCCTAACTGCTGTAAAAGTGTTAATTCCTTGTGGGTTCTCTTCATAGCTATATCCTAGTATCTTAGAACGATGCTGGACATATAATAAGCACTTGGTCAACTTGGGTTAATGAATGAAAACCAAAATTTTTGTTCTGTCACTTAATAACTATATTATTTGGAGGAAGATAAAGATTTTAAACCTCAGTTTCCCTGTATGTAAACTGAGGGTATTAATACCGAGATACTGTCTTCAGGATTAATTGAGGTCATGTTTATGAATGCCTAGTAGCATATTACTTGGTACATAGTATAAACAAATGGTATTATTATTATTACTATCATTATTATTATTATTAATTAAAATAACATGCTTTTGGGGCACCTGGGTGGCTCAACTGGTTAAGCGCCCAACTCTTGGTTTTGGCTCAGGTCATGATCTCAGAGTCCTGAGATCAAGCCCCACATCAGCTCCAAGCTCAGCACAGAGTCTGCTTGAGATTCTCTCCCTCTCTCTCTGCCCCTCCCCCCAACTCATATGCTCTCTCTCTCTCTCTCTCTTTCTAAAATAAAGAAAATAAAATAACAGGCTTTATAGCACCTACACCTATCCAAATTATTTTTTCTTTACTCATTTATTAACTGTCCCATGAAGGCAGAATCTTGCGTGCTTCATCTGTATCTCTCCAGTGCCTAGAATAGCAACTGGTAGGAGCTGAAGAAATCCTTGTTGAATTAATTTTAGTTGTGTGTGGGAAAAGGCCTTTTATTCTACCACTTAAAGCTGTGCCCACTATTATGATGGTTCTGTGTGTGTTCTTACAGATTCTTTTGTAGAACTCAAAATGGGATAGAGAGTGATGATGATGGGAAGAAGTTTTGAATTCTCCATACTGTAAAAGTTCTTAATGTTTTATGTGTTGTTTAACCCTATTAAAACCTGATAACAGACATGAACACTTCCCTCAAATTGTGCATCCCTACCCTACTCATGGTATTCTGCATAAATGCCCAAAGGCCCCCCTTCAGAGGTCCTGAAGACTATCCATCAATGTAACAGATGTTCCAAGTCTCAGTCTGTTAGGATAGGCTCTTACCTTGAGGTTATAGTGTATGACTAATATAACATAGTATATTGATGTAGCAGGAATGTGTTATAGTGACAGAAAGCAATTAGAAATTTATTATTACAGGCCAGGTGAAAAATTTTGAAGACATGAATTGATATTTGTGGCGGTGGAGGTAAAGAAAAAACCAAGCAAAGCCAAGTCAGTAGCCTGAATGTTCTGGAGAATGAGGGAGAAGAAATCATCCTGATTCCAATATTTTTATCCCATGTAGATCCACATTTTGTGTATTTTTTTTTAAGTAAAATGAAGTATTTTTTACTTGGTTATGAGAAGAACTTGTGAAGAAAGAAATAAAAGTCAGGAGCACTTTAATGTACTTTTCCTCTATTTATTTTGGACATAATAAACTTAAAGCTATTTTAGTTATCTCATTACAATCTAGACCTTGTTTACCACATCATTATCATTTGGGGATTCTCTGACCTATAAACAGTGAACTTAACAACTGTTAAAAAGCCATAATACATGTTCCCACGGAACTGTATCAGTTACAACTGCAATACACTATTATAGCTAAAAATATCATCACATCATGCAACAGATATACTATTCCTACTTCTATTGTCAGAGTGCTAAAAAATACTCTGAGTTACTTAATCATCAAAGATAAAAAGCAGCTGTTCACTTCACATGACATAGACCACAGGTCAGGGTAAATCTGTTTTTTTTTTTTTTTTTTTTGGATGGAAGACTGACAACTAAATTTGGTTCAAGTATATATGGAGGAATTAACTGGAAAAATTAAGTCCTCTTCTTTAGTATTCTAAGAGAAGAAAATAAACCTTCCACCCCAGAAAAAATTCCAGTTTGTAAGCCTTTGTATGGTATTCCAATGAAACATTAATCTACATTAGAATAGAAAAATCTAGGGGTGCCCGGATGGCTCAGTCCGTTGAGTGGTTGAACATCTGATTCTTGGTTTCGGCTCAGGTCATGATCTCATGGCTCATGGGATCCAGCCCTGTGTTGGGCTTTGCGCCCAGGGACGAGTCTGCTTGAATATTCTCTTCCTCTGCACCTCCCCGCCCCCCGCAGTTCTCTCTCTTTGTTTCTCTAAAATAAATGGATAAATCTTAAAAAAAAAAAAAAGAATAGAAAAATCTAGGTTAGGAGTCTGCCTATTAAATGTGGTGAGAGTTCAAATAGCTCCTGAGTCTTGTCATAATAGCACTTCATGGAAAGATACTGAAACTCAATTTTTTCCCTATTATTTGGCATCTTATGGAAAAATATTTAGGAAGATTATAAAAAGAAACTTTTAGGAAGTAGTATCTCTAGTTTTCCTAAAATTTATGTCAAACTCAGATTATGTATTTTACATAATAAAAAACATCATAACTTTCACTTTTAATTAAAAATATGTAAAGCAAAAGAGAAGAAGTAATCTGCTGAATAACAAATGATTTATTTCATTTGGGGCTCTTCTATATTTAAGGACTTGGTAAAATGCTGAGGACTTTTTAAGAATGAGAACAGGATCGATCCTAGCCTTTAGGAAGTTCCTTGTCAAATTTTGGAAATACATTATTTAACAAAGTTACCATGTACCATTAGCCATGAAACTCTGAAAAGATACACAGAGCATGCTGAGAGAGCACCAGACAAGCAGAGGGGAAAACGTGGGGCAGCAGAGGTAAGAGATGAGGTAAGAGAGAAAGCCTGAGTTGGCACACGGAGGGTCTCCCAGGTCAATACCTGGGAGCCTGTCTGAATCTGAAGGAGAGCTGTCCATGGTTGTGAAGCAGGGGACAACTCTGAGTTATGAGACACGAATTTGGATGGCTGCAGGGACAGAAAGAGATGAGTTGGAGATAATTACGATCATCTACCAAAGAGATTTTGAAGCTCTGGGATGAATTCTAGAAATACTGTATATAGAAAGGAAAATCACAGACTTTATGACCGACTGCAAGTGAGGGAAGTAGGTGAGCGAGAGGAAGAGATGAAAAAAAAAAAAATCAAAACGGAAACAGCAGATTATGGGAGTGAGAACAAGCTCAGGGGGAAGAAGATCAAATCATCACCTGACCAGTGATAGGCAAGCACCCCTGTGTAATTAACACAACCTCATCCCACAGGTTCTGAAGGTTAAATATCTCTTCTAGCAAAGAGAGCCTTCATATTTTACTTCTCTAGACCCCTTAATAGATCTTCAAGGTTTTATTTCCCTGGACAAATAATCTAACCCTTTTATAGAGCCAAAATTTTATTTATTTATTTATTTAAGATTTTATTTATTTGTCAGAGAGAGAAAGAGCACAAGCAGGGGGAGTGGCAGGCAGAGGGAGAAGCAGGCTCCCTGCTGAGCAAGGAGCCCGATGTGGGACTCGGTCCCAGGACCCCGGGATCATGAGTTGAGCTGAAGGCAGACGCTTAACTAACTGAGCCATCCAGGTATCCCTACAGCCAAAATGGTATACTGGGAAGATACTGCAGTGTTTTCAAAATGTATGTTAGTAGCAGACATTTTGAAGTTTGTTAACTTAAGACAGGTCCACCCCTCCCCACCCCGGCTTACTCAATGTCACATTTCATTCGTCCTCCACAAGGTAACTTCTGCTGGGCTGATCATTAGGCAATCAATTTTTGGAGGCAAGGCTGCTCTTGGATTTGTTCTTACATATAAAAGAAAGTCAATAATTTAAAAATAGTCAACTATATTGAAGTATAATTTGCCCACAATAATACACACAGTTCAAGTGTATATTTCTAGAGTTTTGATGTATTAATAATTCCAGATAACCATTACCACAATCAAGAAATTACATATTTTTATTATCTCCCCCAAATTTCTTTTGTGCCTTTTTGTAGTTAATTTCCTCTCCCCAACCCCGCCCTGGCCCAGTGTGGTAGCCATGAAGGTACAACTCTTGGATCTCTATTCAAAAGCCAAAGAGCGACAGGGAGTGCTATCAGTCTCCTGCCGCAGCAGCAAGGGGACCCACACCAGCGTATGAACCGAGGCAGCCGTCTGCCCATGACTGAGAACAGCACAGAAACTAATGCCTGCAGGTTTCTGCCCAGCGCATGACCGAACCAGCAATCTTTGTACCAGAGCCACTGTTGGAAGCCAAGACCTCTTCGGAGCTGCACTGCAGCCTGACGTCTTCCTACCCAATTTTTCCTTCTGCCTCCCTTTCCACAGACAACAAAACTGCACTGTGGTCCAAGACTTTCTGGGCCTACTTCCCTCCCATTCTCTTTTTACCTTTCACAGATATGGCCCCCCAATAAATTTCTTGTAATTCTAACACCATCTTGGCATCTGCTTCCCGGATGACTGAATTGATATTCACCTCTGCCCCCAGCATCCAGTGATCTATTTTTTGTCGCCGGAAATGAGATTTGTGTGTTCTAGAATTATAGTGTGTACTCATTTCCGCCAGATTCTTTCACTCAGCATATATTTTTTAAAGATTTTATTTATTTGGGAGACAGAGACAGAAAGAAAGAGAACAAGGAGGAGGAAGGGGCAGAGGGAGAAGCAGACTCCCCTTTGAGGAGGGAGAGCAACACAGACGCGGGGCTCGATCCCAGGACACCAGGATCATAACCCGAGCCAAAGGCAGATGCTTAACCGACTGAGCCACCCAGGCACTCCTCACTCAGCATATTTTTGAGATTCATCCATGTTGTTGAGGTTACCAGAGTTCCTTCCATTTCTAGTGCCATGTAGTATTCCACTGTATGAATATACCACAAATTTTGATTTTATATATATATATATATATATATATATATATATATATGTCTGTGATCCACACAGAGTTAATTTTTGCATATGGTATGAGGAAAAGATGGAGGCTCTCCTCCCCCCACCCCATATGGATATCTAGTTGTTCTAGCACTGGCTGTTGAAAAGGCTTTCTTTTTCCCAGTGAATTATATCTCTGTTAAAAAATAAAGCGGCCATATACAAATGGAGCTATATCTGTATTTACTATAATACTCCACTGATCTATATGTCTATTCTTTTTTTTTCAATTAAGGTTTAAACAACATACAGTGTTATATTAGTTTCAGGTGTACAATATAAAGATTCAATTCTATATAGTACTCTGTTCATCTAGATAAGTGTGCTCTTAATTCGCTTTGCCTATTTCACCCATTCTCCACCCCCTCCCCTCTGATACTCTTCAACAGGTAAAGATTAGATTTTCTATTTCACCTTATATCGTTGTGATGTTATATTTTCAAAATAACTTGTCCATGGTATCTAAATTATTGAATTTATATGCACGAAGTTGCTCAAGCTATTCCATTATTATCCCTTTAATGTCTGTAGGATCTGCAGAAATATGCATTCTTTAATTTCTAACATTGGTAATGTGCTCTCTCTCTCTCTCTTTAACCAGTCAACCAGAGGTCCATCACTTCTTTTAATATTTTCAAAGAACCAATTTTTGTCTTTTTAAACCTTTCTCTAGTTATATTTTGTTTTCTATTACATTAATCTCTGCTCTTATTGCTATTATTTCATTTTATCTACTTTAGCTTTAATTTTTTTCCTTATTTTTCTATCTTATTAAAATAGATAAAAGTTTAGACCAATTTTTGGACCATTCTTCTTTTCTAATATAAGGATTTAAAGCTACAGATTTCCTCTAAGTATTGCTTTGGTTGCATCCTACTACTGTTTTTTTCATTTTTATCCAGTTAAAAATAATTTCTAATGTCCCTTGTGCTTTCTTCTCTGAGCCATTCATTATTAAAAAGCTCACTGTTTAATTTCTAAATATTTTTGGAACTTTCCACACATCCTTGTGTTATTGATTTCTAGTTTATTTCTGTGGTGGTCAGAAAAAAAATAGTTTGTATGATTTCAGTCCTATTAAATAAATTGAAAATTGTTTTATGGTCTAGAATGTGATCACTCTTGGGCAATGTTCTGTGTACACTTGAAAAGAATGCCTGTTATTCTTATTTTAAGTGGAGTGTCCTGTAAGTGTTTATTAGGTTATAGCAGGTATAGAGATTCTCAGCCTCTGGCAGGTGAGTACTCCCTTTTCTTCTGTAATGCAATTTTTATAAATGGTAATATATACATATATATTATATATATATATAATATATATATAAATTCTTACCTTTTTTCATTATACCAATTTGGTTAAGAAAGAATTAAAATATACACTACACATACTGCAGGGATTGATAAGATTTTCAAGCAAAAATTTTTAAAAGGACAGAACTTAATACATTTCCAACATATGGTTCTCCTGGGTATTTCAATTTCTATTTTTCTTTTTAGATTTTTATGTTAAAAAAGTTATAATTATACATGCTTACTTAACTGGTTTGAGTAATAAAAGTAAGCAAGGAGTTTTGTAATAATCATAATAATAATGCCAAAGTGCTTGATGGAGTCCTTGTGAACACTGACAGACAGATTTAGGATGCTATAAGAAAATTTTACAGAGTATAATTTTACCTTGTGCAACTTCACCTGAAATTTCTTGTAAATAATTTGACAGTCTCTAAATATAAGGTCAGATTTTAAATTATATTTTTCCTATTATATTCTAAATCAATGTTTGGAAAATAGAAAATATGCAACCACTTGGTAACCTTTCATTGTTTATCTACAAGTTTTATATGAAATAGTAACTTTTAGCTTTACTGATAGAGAAGCTAAGATTTTTAAAGAATTGAAATACCAGTAGTAATACCTAACATTCTTTGAGAGTTCACTATGCATCATTTATATTCTAAGTGCTTAATCTCATTTAATCCTTATAGCAACACTCTGGAATTTATTGTTGTTATTATCACTCTACAGATGAAGAAACAGTACCACGGCAGGTATATACCTTAGCAAAAGCAGGCAGCAGAGGTTTTCTGACTCTAGATCCAGTGCTCTGAGCCACTGCACCATATAGCTCATCGTGGGAAGGACGGTTATTTTTGCTGAGCCATTTAGAAATTCCATAATGCTTAATCAAAATATTAAATATTTAGGTTAAAAACAGCAAAAGCCAGGACAAAAGCTGTATGAAACTCAAATAAACACCCCAGGGGTTCAAAACATTAGAATAATGAGCACTGAATATGTGTAGTACAAATTGTGCAATCAATCCAATTGTGCAACACGTAGTACACAACCCAAAATGTTCCTGGAAATCACAGTGATATCAAAAGGTACTCACAGAAAACAGGAATAAGTATGAATACCACATACTGATTTTAAGGAAAATTCTGAGACAGAAAGTTAAAAGCAATATGAAGGTGCATAAACACCCTTGGAATTCTGCAAGTGAATACAAATAACTTGAGTAATCAGATATCTTGGCTCCTCACATACAGCTTTGTAAGTTAGTCAAAAGATGAAAACCTATTGTCACCCTGCTCTCTCCAATTACCAATGTTAAACTGTACACATATACATAAAAAATCAATGTTAAGAATAATGTACCATCAAGGAATATGAAATACTTTATCTGATCACATTGCTTATAGTGCACATTAAGTACTCATGCATATTATTGCTTAGAGCACTTTCCAATATAATTATTATGTGAGTCACATATGTAATTTAAACTCTTCTAGCTGCCACATGAGAAAATCAAAAAGTAACAGGTGAATTTTATATTTTATGTAATATAACATTCAAAATATCCACATGTATAAACTATTAGGAAATTTTATGTTCTTTTTTTTATGCTAAATTCTTGAAATCCCATGTGTATTTGATACCACATCTCAATCCAGGCTAGCTACATTTCAAGAGCTTAATAGCAACATGAGTCTAGTGCCTACCATAGTGGACAGTGCAGCCAGAGAGATCAACAGGAAACAGTTACTGAGCACCTATTCTATGCAAGAAATTGTATTAGCTATTAGGGAAACTAAGAGGAAAAAAATCACAGTCCAACACTAAAGTAATTACAATGAAGATATGGAAAAAGATTTTGTACTGAAAAGATAATTGACATGAAACAGCTATCTGACAAGTTCAACAGGAGTAGTGTAGGCAACAGGTTGTATAAAAATTTATGGCAGGGATTTTTATGATCTTGGGCAAAAGTATGTGCCTGAGATATTTGAGATTTAAGAAAAGGTTTTAGGCATAAAATATATAGACATA
This sequence comes from Phoca vitulina, assembly GCF_004348235.1. Classification (NCBI taxonomy): domain Eukaryota; kingdom Metazoa; phylum Chordata; class Mammalia; order Carnivora; family Phocidae; genus Phoca; species Phoca vitulina. The sequence continues at coordinate 67,731,545 of NW_022589706.1, forward strand.
CATGAACATAGGAAAAGCCCGATACATTCTAGTAACAATGAATGAACCAGCATTAGAGACTTCATATATGGTAGGTATTAAATTTCCTGGATGTTCAAATGTTAGCCAACTCTTAAATGTATGAATAAACAAATGACAAAAGACATAATATTGGAACAAAAAAATGTGAACACTAAAATATCTGTCTGATGACAACCTTTTGCTTCTAACGAATGAAGAGTCAGTTAAATATGTTTGAATGGGAAATGATGTGTGAAGCAATACAGAGAGCAGTTAAAAATTTACTGGGAGGGGGCACTTGGGTGGCTCAGTCATTATGCATCTGCCTTCGGCTCGGGTCATGCTCCCAGGGTCCTGGGATCGAGCCCCATATCAGGCTCCCTCCTCGGCAGGAAGCCTGCTTCTCCCTCTCCCACTCCCCTGCTTGTGTTCCCTCTCTCGCTGTGTGTCTCTCTGTCAAATAAATAAATAAAATCTTTAAAAAAAAAATTTACTGGGAGGACAAGGTAAGCCACAGATAGATGAAATGAGAGCCTACACACTAATGTAGGCATAAGTTAATGAGAGTTCTAGCCAAACCATAATGGAAGAGATGAAAGAGAGATTGGAAGAACAAATGAAATAAGTAAGGATCCTAGAATGATATTATGGCCAGATGTGAAAAAGAGAAGATTGCGAATATACCCAAGATTTGTACTATAGGTCACAGAGAAAATACTGGTATCTTTTGTAATAACTGATATGGAAGGGCTCCTACTTAGGAAAAAGATTAAACCCAACTTTAGGCCTGCTGAAATCAAAGTGATGACATGATGTCTAAAAATGTGCACTGCACAAAGAGAAATATGAGAGTGTATATTAGGAAAGGGCCTACTAGAAATGTAAAAAAAGAATAAATACTCATGAGAATATATGACATTGCTAAGGAAAAAGCAAAACTCGGAGAATGAGTCAGGAATCTATAACCTCAAGTTACAAAAATATGAGAAACAGTTTCTGTAGAGAGTGCTCTAGAAAATAAACTAGAGATGAATAAAAGAATCAAATGTCGGGGTGCCTGGGTGGCTCAGTCAGTTAAGCGTCTGCCTTCAGCTCAGGTCATGATCCCAGGGTCCTGGGATCAAGCCCTGCATTGGGCTCCCTGCTCAATGGGGAGCTGGCTTCTCCCTCTCCCACTCCCCCTGCTTGTGTTCCCTCTCTCGAGGTCTCTCTCTCTGTCAAATAAATAAATAAAATCTTAAAAAAAAAAAAGAATCAAATGTCAACTAAATAGAAAAGCCATGGATATTGGTGTGTGCAACATATATAGCTGCATAAATGTCAAGTTTACTACTTACGTGGCTCTATTACTATGTATACTATAGCCTTTCACAGTACCTAAATGAAAGGGAGAGGATTCACTATGTAGTCATGAAATTCTTTGTTCTATTACGCTCTTGTCTGTGAGTTGCATAACATGACTGACTATAATCTGAGTATTGTGTGTGCCCTTTATTAATCAATCCTTGTATAAATCTCACAAGGATTTTTATTTCTCTAAAGACAAACCTGGCTTGCTAAATATTATGCACTCCAGGATGAATTTTAATAAATTCCATAAAAGACTACAGTCATATTTTTGACACTTCTATGTTTTTAGTGCTATCTCTTCTCATGTTTGCTATTTTTATTGGTTTCTTTTGTGAAGTATGCTGGTTTCTTCCTTCTTCCTCCTTACAAACTCTCTCCAATCTACTCTTGCTCTGGGAAGATAACGTACGTGTATGAACTACATCAGGGTTTCTCACACTTGGCACTAGTGATATTTTGCATTAGATACTTCTTTGTTATTGGAGGAAGTTTAGCAAAATGCCTGGCTTTTACCCACTGGAAGCCATTAGCACCTCTCCCCTTCCTCCCAGAGTTGTGACAAACAAAAATATCCCTGCAAACAAAATTGCCGCCTTCCTGTCCCAGCATTGAGAACCAGAGGGTTACAGCAATGTACTCCTTTGGTAATTCTGTTACCATATGTGTTTGGCCAATGGGAGCACCAGAAGAGCAAATGGAGGGAGGAAAGTAAGATCAGGTTGTTTGTTTCCCAAACATCCATTCCCTGCCAGGTCAGTGCGGGCAAGCCGGGTCACTCCACAGACCACAGCTCCTGTCAGGCAGCTATCTTTAAACAACCTCTGCTTATTCATGTGTTTTCTCCCGTTCTCTCTCTCTCAATCTGATATTCTCTCTCTCTCTCCCTCCCTCCCTCCCTCTCTCTCTCTCTCCACACACACACATACACCTCTCCTCTCCCCCCTGCCTACTGCCTCAGAATCTGTAACTTCTCTCCTGCTCCTGCTCATTTAGGCCTAGTGGGTATAATGGTACACACTGTCACTATCCTGAAGTACTACATTACACCCTAATTCTATCCAACCCTTCATAATTACTCACTTTATGAAAGTCTCCACAAATTACCTAATTTGTGTGTACCATCTGTTTCTGCAGGAATTATAACTGATACAAGGTGAGTTCATATCAAAATATTTACAGAAAAGAAAAATACCAAATAGTCATTGAGGTGTTTCCTCCATTTTAGCCCCAATCGTTGCAATGTTTTGTGCAGGCAGCCTTGTAACAGTGACTGATTGACACCGATATTACCTCTTACACTTTGATTTCATCAATTAAAGCTAGCTATGCATACAAACGATCACTAAATGCACTTTCTGGCCCTGTTACTCTCATGTGAAATAGAGATACAAACTTACAATGAAGAGCAACAACCAGGTAGAATAGTTCTTGGAACTCTTCCCAAGAAGAAAATATTGAGATTATAAGAAATGAGACTGTTCCAGTTTTTACAGTCACACCTTATAAAGAAAGAAGAAAGTATATGGAGATGTCTGTTTGTTAATTTAGTCATGCACTCATTCACTGAGTCAACAAATTCGTGGAGCCTACTGTTTTTGAAGACACTGTACTAGATACTATGGAGGTTACAAAGTTGACTAAAATGTATCCTTTATCCTCAGAAGAATTTATGAGCTTGTTTGTTTGAGGTCCAAACAAAAAACAAAGTAAGACTGTAGGGGAAAGTGGCATTTGTACCTTACATCACCCTGATGGCAAAGAGAGTATTCTCAATATTTGGTGAGGGGCCAGATCCCAAGCCCGCAGTAAATATTAGTTGAATGTGGCCAAATGAAATTTGAGGAAGGGAAAAATGCCACACAATGCCTCACAGTTCTGTGTGGGAGCTGTCAGTAATAACATGCTTCTCCCAGTTTCTAGTTGCATTCCTGGCATATCCTATATACATCAGTCTTCTGTGATTAAATGACACATTAACTGCTCTGTTTGTATTACTTGAGAAGAAGAACATTAAGAATTATTTTGAAATTCAAATAATTTCCCCGTGAACCTTAAATTCAGAAATTTGTATACTGAATCTTAACCAAAGTGAAGCACAACTATATCTATTGCACAGGTGAAATCATGTAAAATAAGGTTCCTACTACAGTTACCATAGCTAATCTGGGCTTTACAAGGTTTTAAATTGGTTTTATTTTCTAGAGAAGTTTTAGGTTTATAGAAGAACAGTACAGAAAATACAGATAATTTCCATATACTCCTTTTTTCCCCTTCCCCCAATTTTTCCTATTATTAACATATTGTATTAATATGGTACATTCATTAAAACTGATGAACCATACATTATTATAACTACAGTCCATAGTTTACCTTCAGGCTCATTCTTTGTGTTGTATAGTTCTATGAGTTCTACAAATGTATGTCATGCACCCACCATTATGGTATCATAAAGAATAGTTTCACTGCCCTAAACAAGCTTTGTACTCCACCTATTAATCCCTCTGTCCTTCCCCCAAAGCTCTGGCAACCACTGATCTTTTCATGCTTTCTATGGTTTTGTCTTTTCCAGAATGTCAGAGTTAAAATCATACAATATATAGACTTTTCAGACTGGCTTCTTTCACTTAGACATATGAACTCAAGCTTTCTCCATGCTTTCGTGGCTTGATAGCTTATTTCTTTTTATCACCAAATAATATTCCACTGTCTGAATGTACCACAGTTTATCCATTAACTGACTGAAAGACATCTTAGTTTCTCCCAAGTTTTGGCAATTGCGTATAAAGCTTCTAGAAACATCTATATGCAAGTTTTTATGTGGATGTGCTTTCAACTCTTTTGGGTAAATATTGAGGAATGCGATTGCTGGATTACATGGTAAGAGTATGTTTAGTTTTGTAAGAAACAGCCAAAGTGACTTCCAAAGTGACTGTACCATTTTGCATTCCCACCAGTAATGAATTAGAGGAGTTCCTATTGCTTCACATCCTCACCAACATTAGGTACTGCCAGTGTTTTGGTTTTTGCCATTCTAATAAGTTGTGTAGTCAGCTTTCAACACATTTTCACATCATTACAATTAAAAAGCAGAACCTTTGGCTGTCTGATCTTTTCTTGGCTACTTGCCTGTCCATTTCAAATTGTAAAGCTGACTACATACCTAGGATATAAACCTTCCCTGTCCTTTCTTGCATTCATATCAATGTTTCATTTGGTAAACAGTAATGACTATCAGTTCCTGCTAATTGTTAGCAATTTTGAGTAGCAGGACATTTTTTCCGATATGCACAAATATATAGCTGAGAATCATGTGATGCAACACTGGAAACATTGCTGGGATATATGATAGTCTCAGTGGGATAGTAGGGCAAGCACTGAGCTTAGATTCAGTGGATTCAGTTCATTTCATCTGAGACACTCACAATCATCAGACCTTGGTTCACTTGACTTCTTTCAGCCTTGAGAATGCATTTGTAAATGAAAAAATATATTTTCTTTCTGCCCATCTTACCGTGAAACTGTTGTAATAACAATATGCATTTAACTATGCTGTGTATTTGATACTATGCAAGCAATCTGAAAAATCACAAAACACTACATAAAATATAGGGTCATATCCTTACCCCGAAGAGCTCACAATTTAGCAATAAAGCACTCAACTAACCACATTACAATTGATCCCTGCTGTAGATGTGGTTCGACAAGAAAGCACTCAACTAACCACATTACAATTGATCACTGCTGTAGATGTGGTATGACAAGTTTCCTTTAGAATACTAAGGAAGAATCGTCAAAGACTATAGATACTAAGCTTTTTTGTGCCAGGGGCTGGGACCACATTTATCTCACGTAGTCTCTATCACATCTCTGAGATGTGAATTTTATTATTCTCATTTCATACAGAGAATGTAACTGAATAATGAAGCAATTTGTTCATGGCAACAAAGCTAATGAAGTTAATGTAATTCCACTTTTTATGGAAAGTTGGGAAAGGCTGCATTATATATCCTTAACTGGAGGGGCCATTTCTAGAACTCAATTTTCTAGAATTCAATCTATACCACACACAACAGATTACTCCATAGCTATTGACAGTGGGTAGGTTTAGGATCTCTTTACATGGAGATTCTTAAGGGTAGGATCCCTATTTACTCACGAATCAGTTTTAGACAGTGTCTTTGTGTTCATACTGCTGTTTTGTTTTGTTTTGTTTTTCTTCTGTTAACAGAAGAAAAAAAAGAGAAATGAAAAGAACAGAAAAGAAATAAACACACACACACACACACACACATACACCCCAGCTACCTCATTCTCTTCATGACCTTCAATACCAAGGAAGACTGAATAGAATATCAAGATAAATTTGTGACAGATTTAGTATCCTGTCTGTCTCATTTTCATGGCTGCCCAGAAGTTAAGAGGTTTGGAATGATTATAGGCTGATAAGGAGAAAAAGACATCGAACTAAGTGTCTACAGTCTAAAACAGATCTGAGAAAACTACTCCTAGCTCTACTGAGATTTGTCAGAGTAACTACTATACAGAGATGCTATGTTCCTTTTCCCTAAGATCAAAGAGCATTTCTTATTCATTCTCATATCCTAAAATTTACCATAGTGTATGGCACTAGGTAGAAATTCACTGAACATTAGTTGAATATCAGATGTGAAAAGAGTTGGTGATGTAAACAGAAAAATATAATTGTTGTGGGCTCACTTGTGTTCTGTATTTGCTACAAGGTTGCTTATTATATTGTTTTGCTGTTAGAATCAGTATTGGTTGCTATTTAGCAGATCACCTCAAACTTCATTCAAAATACCATGTTTGAAAAGAAAGAAAACTAAAAAAATGTAAATGTGTGTCTAACTTAGATCATATTAATGTTCTGAAATGGGCAGATCAAAGATGGCAAGTTTTAAGATTTACGCAGTAATAGGTCCTTAAAAGAATTACTGACTCTATCAGCTTGTATTCAATGTGCCTGAGTGAAACTAAACAATGGTATTCCCAGAAACAATGCGCCTTAGAAGAGTGAATACCAGCTACATACATTGTAAAAGTATCATGCCAACCTCTCTTCCAGTGAGGCATAGAGAAAACAATTTATCTCTAACAAGAAAAACTTCAATGTTGTATTAACTAGTAATTGCATCTAAAATATTTTAAAATACATTCCCTAAAGTAACAGAATAATTCTAAAAAAACTAATAAATCTTCTTTCAATAGTCTGAAAAGAAACACATAGAAAACAAATAAAGCAAAGAATATTTAGAACTGAGAGAAAAGTTAATAGAAACTAACATTAAACGAAGTTGAAAATCAAAAATAAAGTATTAAGATTTCATCAAAATAAAAAGCTTCGGCACAGTGAAGGAAACAATCCACAAAACTAAAGGGCAACCTACTGAATAGAAGATATTTGCAAATGACATATCCAATAAAGGGTTAGTATCCAAAATATATAAAGGACTGATACAATTCAACACCCAAAAACCAAATACTCCAATAAAATATAGGCAGAAGACATGGGCAGGCATTTCTCCAAAGAAGACACACAGATGGCCAACAGATACATGAAAAGAAGCTCAATAGCACTGATCATCAGGGAAACACAAATGAAAACTGCAATGAGATCTCACCTCACACCTGTCAGAATGGCTAGAATCAACAACACAGCGTGCCTGGGTGGCTCAGTTGGTTAAGCATCTGCCTTTGGCTCAGGTCATGATCCCAGAGTCCCGGGATCGAGTCCCGCATTGGGTTCCCTGATCAGCGGGGAGTCTGCTTCTCCCTTGGCCCTTCACCCCGCTTGTGCTCTCTCTCTTTCTCAAATAAATAAATAAAATCTTAAAAAATAAATGAAAGTGAAAATTTAGGGCTGAATTAATTCCACTCAAAATACAATGGATGAAGGGGGAGACGAACCACGAGAGACTATGGACTCTGAGAAACAAACTGAGGGTTCTAGAGGGGAGGGGGTTGGGGGATGGGTTAGCCTGGTGATGGGTATTAAAGGGGGCACGTTCTGCATGGAGCACTGGGTGTTATGCACAAACAATGAATCATGGAACACTACATCAAAAAGTAATGATGTAATGTATGGTGATTAACATAACATAATAAAAAAAAATACAATGGATGAATCAAATGAAATTTGGCATGCTGATTTATATAACCAATTTCCCCCAAATTTTTAATGTGGTAGAAAGTATTAACTCCAAGCAAATATCCAAATTTATCTGAACATGAAAAGAGGAAAATCACCATCACTGTGGCCATTAATTCTACCTTTGTGAGGCAGTATGGATAAGGCCACAGTGGGCTATTCTCGGGCTCTTCAAATTTTACCCTATCAAGGGATCTGAGGACAGGACATAGAAAAGGACTGTGGCCCTCACGCCATTTTGCTCACACAATTTTCACTGACATCTATTCCTGAAGGATGTATTTTGAATTAAGAAAGAGCAAATATATGCAAAATTTGCATTGGATGTGAATCTAGTGGCCCTTACAATTTTGCTGTAGGATACCAACTGATTCCCTCTTATAGAGGTGGGACTGTCACACTAAAATGGTTTCCACCAGCTCAAACATTACAGTAGGCAGAATTTATCTGTAGTTTTAGATGGGCCCTCATTTGTTATAAAGATCTATCACACCCAAAGATACTTCCTGAAATGAGAATTTTCTCGATAAATCAGTGTAGCCCACGGATAAAATAAGTTACCAAGCCTTCCTTTTGAATCTTGATCAATATTCAGAGATGACTGTTCCACATCACAAACGCTAACTAGTTTTTAATGTTTTTCTCTTCCCCTAATGAAATCTGTATTGCCGAAGTATTCTGGAAGAAATAAATAAAGGAGCCTGGTATCTCAGCCAGAGCCTCCTGGAGTTCCACCCAGCTGATGAGTCCAGGCAGTGACAAATGACACGCTCTTCCTGAACATGCAGCCTTCTCTCCCTCTCATCTTCTTGCAGCTGAACACTGTCACATTCCTTGCAGAGGAAACGTACATTTCATAGCTGTCATCCTTTCTTAAAAGGCAGAGGGAGAGGAAAATTCCTTTATCCATGTGCCTAAACATTTCCTTTTATTATTTATATATCAATTATCATGAGAAAACATTGAGTGTGTGTTTAGACATAAAATGGGGAAAGTTGTTTTGGAAGGTGTTACTTACAAAGGAAAACACATAGTGGAGAGTCAGGAACAATCGGGAGCTTACTGCCTTGATATTCCTAATCTTCTTTCTGGCATCTTGTGCTCACCAACTGCCTGATATTGGATGCATGTGGTTCTGCCCATCTGTCCAACAGTCAATCTAATTTATGTGATTTACTAAGAAAACATTTAATGGAATATGAATAATGTATGATGATAAGCAGTTTTTTAAATCTCCAAGATTTATCTTATGAGTGAAATGGTTGCTTCGTTCTTAAGGAAAAGTTAATGTCATGTATCCACGTACAACCAAGTAGAATTGCTACACAAGTATGGAAAAGCAAGAACTTTTGTGATAAGTATGAAAGATACAAGTAATTTTATTAGAATTGGCCCACATTCTATAACATGCCAAATCACTAATATGCACCAAAAATCACATGGAAATCTGAAGTAGAGAACGATCTTTGCCATTTTACACATTCAAGAAGCTGTCTGTCTTTTTAAAATTAGGATCAGAAGGGCACCTGGGTGGCTCAGTCAGTCAAGCGTCTGCCTTCAGCTCAGGTCATGATACCAGGGTCCTGGGATCGAGCCCCATGGACTCCCTCTCCCTCTGCCAACTCCCCCTGCTTGTGGTCTCGCTCTCTCTCTCTCAAATAAATAAATAAAATCTTTAAAAAAAATTAAGATCAGAAATTCTGGTTAGTCAGTTTTTTTTAAAGAAGACTATAACAGTTGTCTCTGCTTTCAGAAGAAGGAAACAGTCTACACTTAAATGAATAAAACTCCTTTCATATATATTTAGTAAGTATTAGAAATGTGCCTGGAAGGCCAGCATACGTGGAGGGCAGTGAACCAGGAGAAAAGGGATAGGACACAGAACTTAATGAGAGCCCCATAATGTAGGGCCTGTAAACGACAGTAAGGATTTGGATTTCACTCTATGTGTGAAAGGAAGCCACTAGATGAGTGACAGCAGGGGAGGGATGACTTGGTTACTGTTTCAAAAGAATTACTATGACTGGTGGAGAACAGAGTAACTGGGTTGTGTTAAGTAGAAGCAGGGAGGTCACTTGGGAGGCTAGGGAAGGAGTCTACATGAAAAACTGATGGAGGGCTGGCCTCGGGAGGTGGCAGTGGAGAAGGAAGCCATGATAAGATCTGGGCATATTGTGAAATACAGGTGAACTGATAGCTACAGAACTGGATGGAGGATGTAACAGAAAAAGAAGCAAGAATTCTTTCAGTGTTTTCACCTAAGCAACCAGATATGAATGGTATATCTGCAAATGCTATGAAAGCTAAGAAAGGTGAAATTATTATGCATTACAGCAGTTAGAGAAAGCTTTTATTGTAGTTCTCTAGGCTTGAGCTGGACTTTTTGTAGACTGGATAAAATTCAGACAGGAGGCATAAAAGCCTTCTTAAAGGTAAAGCAGAGTTAAAGTTACATATTGTGGGGCGCCTGCGTGGCTCAATCATTAAGCGTCTGCCTTTGGCTCAGGTCATGATCCCAGGGTCCTGGGATCGAGCCCCGCGTCGGGCTCTCTGCTCAGCGGGAAGCCTGCTTCTCCCTCTCCCACTCCCCCTGCTTGTGTTCCCTCTCTCTGTGTGTCTCTCTCTGTCAAATAAATAAATAAAATCTTTAAAAAAAATAAAGTTACATATTGTGTAAGGTAACTGGGAGATATTTTGAAAACAATTGGGGGTCTGCCTAGACTGAAGAGTTCTGTGGAGTGATTGAGAAATATATGATTGAAAAGAAAGGGAGGCCTAATAAAATAGGGCCCTGAATAATGAGATTAAGCCCTGGGGCTAGATTCTATAGGTAGTAAACAGCCACTGGCTAATTTTCTAGAACTAATCTAGCTAGTAACTTCCAACTTTTGTTAAAGGAAGTACTGCCAAAGGCCATTTCATGGATTCCAAAGATAGATCAATGTAGATGTATTTATAAAATGGTTGAACTATGAGAAGATCAAGTAGATTTCTAAAGAAAATGCTACCATAAATTTCATTTTACATACCCACACCCCACACTCACACTCATGTATATACACACGTATATAATACTAAGTCACTACTCCTAACATAAACTACTACCCTCCTCAAGTCAGTCTTTTGCAGTTTCTTTTTATAAAGGTATAAATTAGTTTCAAATTTCTATTTACAATTGAATTCTATGTATTCCGAATACCTACATCAATCAGTCAATTCTTATTATGTTTCAGTAAACTCTTACGTCCAAAAATACATTTTAAAATGTGACCTTAGGAATTTGAGATGATGATCAGATCTGCTAGTTAGGACTAAAAGGCAGTACCTATTAATGAGATATTCAGAGGTTATAGGGAAAACTAAAGAATATAAAGGCCCTCCCAGTCCAGGTACAAGGCCTTTGTTCATATATAAAATAAACTATACACTGAGGATGGACTTATCTAATTGCAATAGAAATAAACTACAGAAAAAAAAAAGTCTACCAAAAAATATAATTTTACAACTTTCTATATGTTATCAGGTTAATAAAAACATTAAAAGTTATTTGCAAGCTTAGGGATTGGGGCATGCTGTGGATAAAGCATACTGAAATGAGAAAGGCAAAGTTTTGAGGATACATAAAAATAAGATGATGATAGTTTTCCCAGAGCCCAAAAGATTTGTATTACAATTTTGCAAAGTCAAATTGTAAGGTCCCACTTGATCAGATAAACTTGCCAAAAATGAAAGAATAAAGTATTACATTCATTCAGGCAATACAACCCATTACTCCTCAAAAATCTTTGTTAAAATTTATCTTGAAATTTGAATGTGGTACCCAGTATTATTTGATAGCAAAAAGACAATGCTGAAATAGTATTTTAATTTGGTTTGATAATTGGGATCAAGAAAAATAAATGAAAGACTATACCAGATTTTTTTTTTTTTGAGAAATAATAAGAGACTATTAGTGCTATGATACTTCACTCAGAGACAGCCTTACTTCAAACTTGAAGGAAAGACAAGGAGGTTGGGGAAGAAATCTTCAAGCAAAGTCTATAACATTAATAGACTAAGAAACTCCTACATATACTCATCATGATTAAGAGTTTGATGTAAATGCCTACAGCACAAGAAATTGGTCTTGAATATCAGTATATTTCTGATGCTGCCTAGCACAGCATCTTACACACAGCATGACTTCAACAAATATGGACCAGATGAGCTGATGAATAAATAGGTGAATGGATGAATAACAAATGTGTAACTGTACTTTTAAGTACCCATGAAGCTGATTTTTTTTTTTAATTAGTTGAACAAATGTAAACAGAACTGGGACACTAAGAAGGAAAATTAGCCTCTTTAAGTTCTAATTGTGGTGAAAGCAGCAGAATGCTTAGTCACATAAGTGTCAAATAGAGTGGAATATTATAAATACTATTTATTATGCTTTTGTTATGAGTCTAATACATACTTGTTAAAGGAAATTGACAAAAATATAAATAAGCAAGGGGAGACAATAAAATGACTGTAATCCATGACCCAGAAATCGTCTATTGCAGTGTTTCCTCAAGGACAACGTGGAAGGACATTTTGTGGTCGCTGTAATGTCTGGAGAGCATTACTGACATCCCACAAGCAATGTCTAAGGCTGGGACACTTTCTACAGTGAATAAGAGAGTTCCCCAAAGCAAAATATTATCAAGCTGGAAATGCAGAGAGTGCTTCGCTGAGAAAAATTGAGAGCCTGGTGCATTTACTTCAGGTCTTTATATATACATGTATCATTCACAGATTGTTTTTTAAATAAAAATAGGTAATACTATACAAACTGTTCATATTGTTTGGTAATCTGTTCTTTTCACTTAATGCAACAAAAGCACCCTTCCACTCTATTAAATATTCTTCTCTGTCAACATTTTAATGGCTGCTCAGCATACCACTGTATGGATCAACCATATCTTAGGCCTTATCAACCTTATCTAAGACCCTATTGTCAAATGTCTAACTTTTTTTCCAACTTAACATTATAATCAATGCTGAGATGAATATCCTTATATTTAAATTCATGATCATTTAAATTCTTAGAAGTGAAACTGTTGATTCAGAGAATATCCATAATTTCAATGCTTTTAATATAGATTTCCAACATGTCCTCAAGAATGATTTGTATCAACTTATTCTCCAACCATATTGCTAGTGATTGAATGGACATCTCTCACATAAAGTTGCTAGTAATGTGAAACACCAACTGAGGGCATGGCGACCTTAGGTAATAGCTCTAATACGTAATTCCCTATCCCCTATCTAAACAGGAGGCGCAAGGATTGCTATGAAATAAGCTTCCAGTTGAGACAATGAAACTAAATTATAAAAGTTCAAGTGCTGGTCCTTTCATTATTTTCCCATCAGTAAATTTTAAAAAGAGGAGAGACATTTCTAGGGAGATAGATTTGAAGGAAAGTATTAGTGGGAGTGTGGGAATCTGTCTTTTCCCTTGAACCCTTCTCTATGGAGACAAGTGGTTACTCATGAGCTTGGAGAGGTCTGTGCACTGGGAAGGCTCACATCTCATTCCCTGGTGGGATTCTGCCTGAAAAGCAGGACCTGTTAGCTTTCCCAGTGCCAAAAGAGTGTGGGCAAATAACCACAGGTACATGGGGGGCTAACACACCAAGCTGGAGAGTTTAATCTCAGTGCCCTCACCCCCACATGCCCTGATTCCTGAGAGTTGAGGCTGGTGTGGTGGAGATGCCTAGGCTTTTCCTGAGTCCAGATTAGGCAGAAAGAAGAGCACACAGGCTCTGGTGCCAACTGTGGAGGACAGAGGCAGGGAGCGACAGGAGAGCATGGTTGTCCTCGACCCTGAGGTTAGGCGGGGACAGGTGGGCACATGTAGACATATAATGTACCGCATCAGAGAGGCACCCTGGGACATTAGTGGCTGTGCTGACTGAAAACCAGGCCCGATCAAGAGCAAGGATATTGCTATTCCTGTCCCTCCTTCTTTCCCCCTTTGCAGACATATCATCCCATTTTCAAGTGAACTTGGGGAGAGGAAACTTGAGCTGATGTTAAGCTCTGGCAACAAACAAATCTTGTATTTGGTTGAATATTTATATAATGAGTCTGTTTTACCCTGGAAATAACTAAAATAAGATTAAATACAAGGCCTTAAAGACTATAAACTAAGTCTTAGTGCTTGTCATGAAGGTGTCCAAATCAGATAAGTTTGGGATTGTACACTTCTGGAATTGCTCCCATTCTAGAAAGTTCTGGCATACAAAATTAGCTTCAGGAAAAACTCTCTGGCCTCCTTCCCTTCCATGGACTTTCCTGCCTTTTTTTTTTTTTTTAAGATTTTATTTATTTATTTCAGAGAGGAGTGAGTGAGAGAGAGAGACAGAAAACACGAGCAGGGGGAGGAGCAGACTCCCTGCTGAGCAGGGAGCCCGATGCAGGGCTTGATCCCAGGACTCCAGGATCATGACCTGAGCAGAAGGCAGATGCTTAACCAACTGAGCCACCCATGCACCCCATCCTGCCTTTGAGTATAAGGGATGGGGCCAAGATAACACAGCCAATTCTTAGACCTGTCCCTATCCAGGTCAGAAGGGAGCTTCATCTGGATTTGGTACAAAAGTTTCATATGAATGAAGAAAGTCATTTCTTTGGCCTTGTCCAAGAGATCTTACAGAAAATGGCTATAAAAAATAGGATTTAGATATGAGATGCTGAGTCCTGATAATCTCTAAATATCTCTAACCCAGGACCTAAACACCAGCCTTATTAAGAAAAGGACAAAAAGAGTGAGTGGGGACAGTTTCAGTCAACCTGGGGCATCTTAAACCTGACCTCCACTAAACACCCAGACCTACTCTCCATGGGTTTGACATTAAGAAGACACTAGAAAAGATAGCAACTCTATCCCTAACAAGACATTAGGGCTCTGGGATTTTCTTCTGTTTAAGAGAGAAATTTTTTTTTTTGTTTACTCCAGTGTTTCCCAAAATTATTTCTTTCTAATTACATGTGTATAATATTCCATAGAACCACACTGGGGAAATCAAAGGAAAAATAATAGTAGTGTGACTTCATTTTATTTAGCTAAATAAAGTAGGATGTTCATTGAATGGTTTTTCCACTTCCTGTGTTTACAATTTACTTACACGAACAAGACCTATAATCATATATCTAACACAATTCAAAGAAAATGCAGGTTCTTCTTAACAAAATATCCTCACTGTATAACATATCACAATTGACTGTTTATCTTTTATTTGCATGATCTCATTTCATTCACACGGATTGTGCAGTGGCTGGCCAGTTAGAGACACTCGAGTAACTTTGGTTCAGAAAGGTTAAATGAGTTGCCAGAGGTCTGGCAATGCATAATTGAACAAACTGGCCTAAAATTCAAGCCATTAAACATACTCAAAACATTCTGAACTCATTTAATCCAACACTTTTATTTCACAGATGAGAAAATCAGTGCTTAGAGGGGTGAGATGACATCATCCAGCAGAAGGAGAGAGACAAGACCAATTCCACGTTCCCTACTTAAAGCTCATGCCGTGCATACTAAGCCATAACAGGACCTATACACATGACCAAATCAAATGACGTAGATAAACCAGGAACCCAGTATAAAGATAAAGGCCAGCTGGCTATCATGATGAGTCAAAGAACAGATATAGGGCAGCTTTAATTAGAAAACTTGTGAACTGCTTTTTTTTTAAACTCACAAGTGTTAGTTTTCCTTTGCAGGAAGAACACCATAAAAGGATTATTACTTTAAGCAGGCATTAGTTATTTAGATGAGATTATTTTTTAAAGGTGCCTACCTTACATACATCATAATGCTAAAAACTGAAGATGAGGTATTTTTAATACCACTGTATGCTTTGCATGACAACCGTATTAATCCCCAAACTCAGTGACATTGGTAAGAGTACGTGCCTTCTCCGGTTTCACTAGATAGCAAATAACACACAAGCTACTGACCAAAAACTGGACCCTTAAGACAAAATGGTATGTACATGCTCAGAAAACTCTTGTGGCATGAAATAGAAATATTGAAAGGGCAATTCTCCAATCTTTTGAAGATTTCCAACAATCGAATAGGATAAAGTATATATATATGTGAATTGGAGGTGATTTACTATTATGGTTTGTCAGACAGTTAAATTCTATTCTTAAATTCTAAAATTCTTAAATTAAAAGTTCACATTATTCTTCACAATTCACAAAGCTGCCAACTGAATTTATCCTTTTTTTTTTTTTTTAAGATTTTATTTATTTATCTGAGAGAGAGAATGGGAGACAGAGAGCATGAGAGGGGAAGGGTCAGAGGGAGAAGCAGACCCCCCGCTGAGCAGGGAGCCCGATGTGGGACTCGATCCCGGGACTCCAGAATCATGACCTGAGCCGAAGGCAGTTGCTTAACCAACTGAGCCACCCAGGCGCCCCCAACTGAATTTATTCTTATGAATTGAGTTCCAAATAGATAAATTATATTTTGTTAGTGTGAGGAACACAAAAGAAGAGTAAGACAGTTTCTACCTCTAATCAGGAAGATAAAATATATATTCCTTTTTAAAAAACTTTTTTATTCATTCATTCAATTGTTTATTCAACAAACATAATTTCTGTTCCTTGTATTAATGTATACTATAGCCTCATGAAGAATTAAATACTCCTTTGAGAATTTTCAAAATAACTGTTTAGTGATTCCAGAATCACCTGATAAAGAGGAATATTTAAATTGTAACTTAAATATTTAAATGTTTTGCAAAGCTTTGATAAAATTTCTTATAAAAGAATTACCTCCTATTTTAGTTGACAAATTACTTATTTTCTACCCTTATCATGGAACAATTGGGTTGATGAGATGTATCATTCAACTCTAGTTCCATAATTATGTATTTGCACGCAGAACACAATCGGCATCTCATTTACCTTATTTCTGTTCCTTTGAATTCAAGTAAACATATTTCGTCCTAGATTTTTGTGTATCTTGAATTCCTATTTTCTCTTGATAAAGCAAACAACACCATCAAATATCTCCCTGAAAATTGGAAAACTAAAAGCCTGTGTTTGAAGTGGCAAAAAATAAAATTACTCTTACTTTTTCAGAACAGAAAAGCTGGTTATCATTGAAGTTTGGGAAATGACTACTCTGTGTCATAATAAACAAATATGTCTATTCCCTTTATTCCTGTCACCTAAACATATTAATATAATTTTTCCAGGTTTTCCATTGAATTGTAAGGTGGAAATATGGCTCAGATGGTAACAGAGGTTTAAAATGAAAAGACCTAAGTTTGAAATCATTCTATATATAATAATATCTGATTCATGAAACTATCAAAAATACCATGTTCTCTTTGCATGTGAAGGGACATTAGCAATAGACGTTAGCCACCTGCAGAGTGAAGACTGACTCACCAAAGTACGGTCATTGCTCTCACCGGCATTCAGTAGAACTTTAATTCATATTAAGCATTTATGAAGGAATAAGCCAATTTCACAAATATCAGTTAGAGCTGTTTGCTGGTGTGCCTTGAAGCAGTTCTATCACACTCTTCCTATAACACATTTTCTAACAAACAAAACTACTATCACAATTGGTTCTTTGAAGATTGAAATTGGATTTGTAGTCATGTATATACCGTGGGGTTATAATGCTTACACATTATTAACTACCGGTGCTAGGACTCAGGTGGAAATATTTTTATGTTTCTGTCTAAACAGCTAAAATATTGTGGCTGTTATCTTTATGTGTGTGAGGTAATTCCATAATCTGCTGACAAAAACAAAATTTAAAGTATAATATTTATTGAGAGTATAGGTCTCTCTCATTCCTAACAAAAAGGATTTTTTTCCCTATGATGGATATATACTTGTTACAAATACATACACATTCTCCAAGAGTAGAGATGCTCCTCTTTCTCAGGGGTAAATATGTCAGGTGCTGTGCCTAGACCACATTTCTTGAAAGCAGGAGTCATGCATATGTTATCCACCTCTGTAATCCTGAGAGTGCCCAACGGAGTGTCCACTACATACAAAGTACCCATTAAATAAGTGATATTGAATTTTAATGAAAACCTAATCATAAGCCCAAGTTTCTTACAACTTCATATATAATGATTGTGCACTTTCCCCTTTACAACCTTACAAGATTAAGGGTCATTAGGAATCACGATCCATCCATCCTGAGCCCAGTGAAATATTAGATACAAAGAAAGCCCACCATAATAGATGTGTTTCCAAGTAGAGAGACTTTATGTAATATTAGTAGACTTTCATATGAGCATAAAATATTGATTTTTACATACCACATACAAAATTACTGATTATATACATGTTAAAAACAAATCATTCAGGTCAATTGGGTTTTTTCTTTAATTGCAATATGCTTTAACCTAAGATTATAATGCTCTTACTAGTTTGTGCCACTCCCACAAGTACAAATCAGGCAACTCCCTGTGCCACAGAGCGTTTGGGTAAGGTTTACATATAACTAACAGTCACGTTGGTTATCTTCAGAGGTCAAGCACAAAAGCAAGACTCAAATTTCTAATTATTTGAGACAATATATTAGATCTATCATTATTCAACATTTCAGGAGAATGGACTATAAATCAGAATATTTCCCTAATCTTGACATCTCTTGTTACCTTGTTATAAACAATTCAGCATTAAGATTACACCTATGATATGTGTATGCTTCTTCAAAGGAATCTGAAAGATTGCCTGTGACCTTTGGCTTATTTGTGAAATCAACATACATGAGTTAGCTTATGTCAACATCCATCATCTCATTATTTAATAAGAAGGTCAATAACACTCAAGTGTTTAAAAATAAGTCTGCATCAAGCTAAACATGATCGCTCTGGTAAGTCAAAGGAAGTAAGGAGAAGGACACTTAAATGTTACAAAAAATGTCACATTCCTGCTTTGTTTTACTCCTCTAGCACACACTTGGTTAGCTATCCTCTTATGAGTTAAGGCAGGAGCACAGAGTATGCGTGCTTCTATCCATTTGAAATCAATATTTTCTGGATAACTGTGCTGGGGATAGTAAAAATTTCTTAAAATCTGATCTAGTTTTTTCAAAATGGCACCGTTTAGGCACTTCACTCTAATTCTGAAGAAAAATAATAAACAGATGAACTTGAATATTTCCAGTATCTGAGACTATAAATATTTCAAGCTTATTTCTTGCATGAAACCTATTAATTTCCATAGGTAGGTCTGTGACTAACTGGGCTGTGATAATGAAGCTTACTGCTATACTATTTGTCAGGCAGCGGCTCTGTGGTATACGGAGGACTTTCACTCTCTGGAAATAATAAAAACATACAAAAGGATAGACCTCAGGGACACTGAGGATCCAACTCTTCTAGGGCATTCCAGATAGCATTAAAGAAATGCTCATTTGTTCAGCAAGCATTTATTTGAGCAGTAACCACATGCAAAGCACTGTTGAGGGGTTGGGATGGAGCAAATGTCGTGACCAGCTGTATATCGCAAACATAGATGTACTACGGAGCAACTCTTACTCACTATGCTTGTTTATAACAGTCTTAGTACAAGCAGATAATTTGTTCTCAATAGAAGTAGGAAACAATTTGAGAATAAAAGAAAAAATCTTCAGATGCAATGGTTTTGTGTAGCATCTTGTCTATCATGTTTTATAATACTGGAGAAACTTTGGCCAATTTGACTTAGAAATGGAATGTAACTTTGCTTACAAAAATTGCTATTAAACTCCTGCTTAAGGTGTTCTAATTTTCTGTGAGCACACTAAAAATGAAAAATAAATGTGAATAAAATGTAAAAAAAAAAAATAGGAAACAAATTCCATCTATATAATACCACTGTTTGTTTGAACTTAAAACTTAAGTATTTCTGCCAATGCATTTGCAGCTTGTTTCTACCATGCCAATCAAATGAATGAGCTTCAGGAAATGAACTGTATACCTGATAACCTCTTGTGTGTACACAGGCAAAAATATAGATCAGTAGATGCATTATTCCAATATATTCAGTAGAGGAGCTAATAATATTTGATAAAGCAAATTCTTAAAATTCAAGACATCCCACTTGTCCTTTAATCTAATGTCTTATAATTAGAAATTATTAGTAAAGACAGCTTCATTCATATGAAATTCAAATTTAAAAAAATACTTAGGTATCTGTCATCATATCTCTCTGTTAACATCAAAAGGAGATAGAGTACACCAAAGCAAACATTCCCAAAGAGATGAATTTAGCAAATAAAAACAGAAAATCAAAATGAGCTATTAGAGCTCTTGAAGAAAGAAAGAAGAAAAGAAAGAAAGAAAGAAAGAAAGAAAGAAAGAAAGAAAGAAAGAAAGAAAGAAAGAAA